>NC_051450.1:9216380-9245459 GCF_001649575.2 Kryptolebias marmoratus | reverse complement strand
GTATATATATATATATATATATATATATATATATATATATATATATATATATATTATAAGCTTGTTTTCATCATTGTGCTTTCGTGAGCTAGAAAACAAAAGCCAATGAAGTATCAAATTCAAAGATTTTATTGCTATCCCAGCTATATTTCAAATTACAGAGACCAATGTTTCTCTTAAGCTGCAACTTCACTACTTCACTTCATTTACTTAACTACTTTAGACATTTTGTTTGATATTTTGTTTCATGTTTATAAAAAAATAAATACTGTCTAAATAAAAAGCGGAAATTTCAACAAAAATAGTGAATTACTCCTGCCTTACCACTAGGTGGCAATAACTTTGACAATAAAAACAAATCAAAATACAAAGAAAGACCATTCTAATGGTGTATTCTTGAAATACTCAAAAAA
This sequence comes from Kryptolebias marmoratus, assembly GCF_001649575.2. Classification (NCBI taxonomy): domain Eukaryota; kingdom Metazoa; phylum Chordata; class Actinopteri; order Cyprinodontiformes; family Rivulidae; genus Kryptolebias; species Kryptolebias marmoratus. The sequence goes on along the minus strand of NC_051450.1, from coordinate 9,245,046 downwards.
GAGAATTTCTGAGATTTAATTTGAAAAAATCAACTGGAATGCCCTCCAGTGAGAATTCCATTTTTGGATTTTGAGATTCCAGACCAACCTCCATCTCAAAATCCAATATGTCTAACTTGTGCATGAAAAGTTGGGATAGCTGCAGTAACAAAACTTTATTTACACTTTAATCAGTTTGCATCTGTGTTATCGAGTCACACATGTAATACTTTCCAACCACTATGAGTGAATATGTTGTTACTTTTTCTGAATGCACAGAATGCAGAAAAATACATTTTCATCAGCTTGTATTACTAATAGTAGTTAGCCTGATTTAGGTAAACAAAAATGAGCAATTCCAACAAATCAAATTGGCATTTCAAAAACGTTTGCAGCTTGTACAGTTGGGTCTGTACGACTGCACATTGGTGCCATTGTAAACAGAAAAAAAAGTAGTAAATTAAAAAAAAAAATTGTCTAGAAAAAAGTTTAGAAATGTCTTATTTTTTTTAGAAAATTTCTGAGAATAATCTCAAAATTTATGACTTTTTTCTCACAGATTTTCAACTTTTCAAACTCATAAATTTCTGAGTTTTTTCTAGAAAGGTTTTGAGATTAATCTCAAAATTTCTAAGCTTTTTTGCAAAAATTAACTTCTTTTTTTTCCCTATCTACAATGGCACTAATACCCTGTTGTAGGTCTGACATCCTTCCAATTTTCTTTCAATACCTTGTTCAGCACATGACCAAATTTTAATGGCAACAGGATCAAGACAATGCAAGTCAGATGTAAATAAAACTGTGAAAATGGTTGTTGTTGAGGTTGTTAGTGCAAGCACCATACATAAAATAATAATGGTTTAGGGGCCACTGGTTATCATATCATTTAAAGTTGTCAAACCATATGTATTGGTGTATCATTATTGGTGATGGTGTATTATGTACTGATGCTTTCTGAATTATATTGGTTCATTGGCAATGTGTCAGTATGTATCATGTTGGCCTAATATTAATAATTATGCCCCTCTAATCAAGTTACCAACTCATCTTCAACATGAAACTGAAAATCCACCTGTTTTTGGCTAATAAATCACACATTTAGAAGGCAGAGTTATTTTTCAACCAAGGCAAAGTCTGCAAGTGTTAAACTAAAGTTATTTTATTTAACCAGGAAGATCCCATTGAGAATAATAGTCTATTTTTCAAGGGCGATCTGGCCAAGATAAACAGCAGCAACAAAGAAAGGCTGTTACAAAGTTACACAATTGAAACACAAAGCTATGTGTTATGTAAAGCACTTTCAATGCCTTGTTGCTGAAATGTGCTATACAAATAAATTTTTACTTACTTACTTACTAAAAGCAGATTATGTAATACAAGAACGTATTATTGAATCAGCCAAATATAATCTCAGTTTAGCTCTAAAAGTCCTCAATGAAATTAATTATTTCAGATTTCAGTCCTTCTGTAATATATTCCAATTATAAGGTGCACACAGAGTGAACACAAACTATTACATCCAACTCTGTGCAAACAAATAGAACATTTCAAAACACTGAAAATTGCAAAAAAAGAATACACAGATTATTGTATTTGGTAAATTTCAGAAGTCATTGCTGTAGCTTTAATATGAAGGATTTTCAATTAGCAGTTAACATACTAAAAAATGTTCACTAGTAATGAAAACTGACAGCTGACAAACAATCTCATCAAATCTCACCAGGTTAGCACTGTACCCTCACAAAAAGAAGTTTAAAATCTATGTTGAGTCTGCATGTTTCCCCGTTTTACTCTGAGTACTTCAGTTTCACATCAAAGTCCAAAAACTTGCAACTTTTAGCTTAATTAATTATTCTAATTTTATCTTGGTAATGAGTGTGAGCATTTTTGGTTATTTATCTCATGTGTCTCTAAAGAATACACCAAGTATGGAGAATTAATGAAGCAGAAATCACTGATTGACGCAATTAAAACAGCAATTTTAAGAGATGACAATAATATGCTTTCTGATATGCTTGAAGTAAAAGAGCCAAAGTAGCATTTTTTTTTCTTTTTTCATGAAGGCATCTTTCAAATTATTTTTTCATTGAGTTTTTTGTTCTACTGACTTGAACGCCAAGGCAGAAATGTCAGCGCTAATGTGACCAAGGCTTTAAAATCTGAAATATGCCAGTGTTATTGTGTTGAAAAGTTTTGGCATTTTTCAGCAGCAGCCCCACAAAAATCAACAAACAATGTTCCAATCAACACCTGCCAACCTTGAAAAATTGTCACTGGAAGGTATTCTGTGATGCGGAGAAGTCGTGAGTTTTGAATAACCTTGAACAAACCATCTGTCACTCTGGCAGGCACTCATGATTTCTAGGTGAGGACGAAACTCTGCAGTCATTAACATCATACTGTGTAATCCTGCCCACTGATTTAGACAGTCCTGCTGGTCCAACCCCAGATTTTTCTGACATGGGGTTCGTCTGAAACAAAGCTGCATTAAGACTAATTAAACAAAGTCATCCAACAAATGTGCCTCTCCTCGCCATTCAGCAGATGCGCCAATCCTCACCAGAAAACCAGACTTGAATTAGGTTCACTTGATTTTTGCTTTTATCTTGACAATCCTTAAAGGTGGTTAACAGGGAAGCTGGTGTTATTTGTGTAGGATTTAGCTCTAATGGTGGACAATTCTTGAACAGCAAGCTACTGTTTTGCAAGGGGACCTTGTGTATGAAGCCAGATGACTGTTTCTATTACTTTTAGTTCAGTCTTTTTAATCTTTAACTAAGAGTAGTAGCTCACTGACGGGACTAGTTGGCGACTCAGATTTGCATGGTTTGCATCAATTTTTAGTAGCAGTCTCACAAAAATTTTGAATGTTTGCAAACAAGTGACCAGTGAGCCATTCAGCCATGTTTTGCACAGCCAATTTAAAAAAAAAAATCATGGCCTTTCTGTTCACATGGCTTGCAAAACTGTATTCCAGGTTGCGCACATTATTTTGGTAACCACCTTTGCCCACATCGTACCCACTTCGGCAACTGCCCATATGTTTATCATTTAATCTAATGTAGTAGACTTGTAAAATGAAGCCAGATAGATTTGAAGAAGTGTTTTTTTTTGTTTGTTTGTTTGTTTTTGTCTTTGGTTTTTAATAGAGACAACCACAACAAATCTGTGCCTATTTTGAGAGATTTTTTTTGGTGCAAATTTTATAGCATGTTCTAATTTTAAGAAATCAGATTGTGAGCCTTTTGGAGGCTCCCTTGTGAATGCCATTCACCAACAAGTCACCAACAGTCGCAGCTCAGTGAGACATTACCTTAAGCAAGCATGCCTTACAATGCCTTACTATCCTATCACCCCCCACCCCACCCCACACACACACACGCACACACACAAGTATGTGTGCATGCACATAGGTAAAACAAGTTGATGTCCTAAAGGCAGTTCTTTTAAGCTTTAAAGGGGGAAATTAAATAAAATATAAAAATAATGAGTTTTCATACTTTTTTCTTTTAGTTAAACACTATCGTAAAACATCCCAGTACCCCATCTCTCATTAAAGACTTTTTGTGTAAAAATCCCAAAGTGATTGTGATGGTATAACCTCCTTGGTTGGTGAAATAGAAGGAGGCGTGGCCCACTGTGGCAGACCGCTGTAGGAGGTTACTGGACAGTGTTCATCAGGGAAAACAGAAGCAGAAAAAGAAGCAAGTTTTGTTACCTAGAGTTTAAAAACATGTTTTTTGTTTCTTTTGGTCTGGAGTGATGCCAATGGGAACTTGAGCTTCACATGTCACAAAGGGAACCCACAAGCTGTACAATGATGTCACACATTTTTTGAGGGACTTTCACATCTGGACTGTGAGAGGAAGCTGTTAGATGGCGAGAGGCAGGAGGTCTTCTATTTAAGGTTTGTATTTCAGGTGGTCCTCTTGAAAATATTAACTGCACAGCCAGTCACCAGACTATGAGTTGTAATTTTCACTAGAAGCTAACTTTCTTGTTCTTTGGAAAACTGAAGAATGAAACACCCATTGTAGTTTTGGTTCGGTTTATACAATTGATTGCAATGCACTGAACCATTTCACCCCCACACTATCCGTATTTGCTCCTCACTGCCTTGTTTGCTTTTCTATGTTTGGCACGTCACACTTTCGAGCGATCCTAGAAAATTCTGAAGAGACCCTAATAATGTTTTCGATGTGTTATTCTTAATTTAAAATGAGTGTGATTTTTTTTTAAATGCAAGACTCTGAAAACAAGCACCTTTTATGATTTTCTTTTGATTTATGTTAGCTTCAACACACTTTTCATTTACCCTTTAAGGCAGCATAAGTGGATATGTAGTAAACTAAAACCACAACCACAGTCTATTAATGTTTATTTCTTTTACACAAAGTCCATTTTTTTATCAAATAGTCATATTGAAAAGGGAACCAATGATAATTCTGCAGTGATATATGATATGATATGATATGATATGATATGATATGATATGATATGATATGATATGATATGATATGATATGATATGTAAATATAAGGCCTTGCATTCTTTGAAGCAATGCCTTCAAAGAATGCCTGCTGCCTTCATGTCAAAGTTTTAAACTGAGATGATCTTATCTTGAGAAATGACAGTTGTAGCCATTTTGGTCAAACACTGACAGTAATGGTATGTGGGATCTCATGCAGTATTGCAATGTGATCTATTAGCTCTTGAAGTTTGTGTTGTCAATGATGGTCATCTTCCACCACACTGACTTTGTGCTCAATATTTGGGAAATTTACAGTCATTTTTGTGCTGGCTAAGCAACTATCCTGAATTGGCTTGACTTTGAAAGGTAATTAGTTGTAGAGGTATATCAAAAGATTACTTTTTAAGAGTTTGAGATACATTTCTAACACACAGATAGACAGGGTTGACTCCAACAGTTATTGACAAAGTTTTAGGCAGAGATCTTGCACAATGTGTAGGGCTCAGAGTGTGTTGAGAATGACTCTCAGCTACACTAAATTTTAGCTGGAATTTGTGAAACCAGCTAAGTTATAAACATTTATGTGTTTTCTAAGGTCAGTTTTCTGTGACATTTATATTGAGTTGGATTGACCTAACATTTTGTTCATTTGTAGTTAATGTCAAACTTTTGCACAAAACTCTTACAATCTGTTAGTGCTCAGAGTATAATTTGGGTATGACTCTCAGCTACTACCCCACATAGCATATCATAATATATGTAAAATTTGCTGTGTTATAGCCATTTTTGTGTTTGCTAAGTCCAATTAGCTGTAACAGCCATCCTAAATCAAACTGATTCCAAAAATGTATGTTGTAGAGGTTCATTCAGGGATTACTTTCTGTGTGCTTTATTAAAATGTATCTAGTGGGTCATGAAATGTTTTGCTAACAAGCAAAAGCACAGACATAGATGCAGGCAAAATCATAATCACCTGCCTTATGGCAGCAGGCACTAACAACTTTATCAGGAAAAAAAAAACTGGTATTAAACAAATTATATTAAAATGACAGTCACAGACAAGTTTATGGTAAATGATAAATGGACTGTGCTTATATAGCACCTTTCTAGCTAACCAGGCTGCTCAAAGTGCTTTACAACACAGTCTGTACCCTCATTTACCCATCCAGACACACATCCATGCAGCACTCTACTACATCTCTACAAAGCTAATCTGAATAAATCATTCTATAGAATCTAATCAGTGCTTTGAACTTCATTCATACACTGATGGGGCACATCGGATGAAATGAGGGGTTCAGTGTCTTGCTCAGGGACACTTCAACATGTGACTGCTGCCAGGAATCGAACCACCAACTCTCTCATTGGAGGACGACTGCAATAAGCACTGAGTCAAAACAAGTGCTTTCTCAATCCCTTCCACTGGCTTCCTAACATGTCAGTCAAGCCTTCCATTTCTTTTTATGAAGATGACTATACATCAAATTATAGAATTTATTTCTGAAAACCACCAACAGAACAATCAGAGAGATAAATCTAGCCGATGACACCAAAATAAATTCTGGCAAAATGCATTGATTTACTTCTTTTATAAGTTTTCTCATGAGAATTCATTGGAGTCAACAGCTTGCAGGCATCAGTTGTTGTGCACTTTAAGATATCTTTATATTGATTTTTCTTTTGAGCGCAGTGACTACAGCCATCTTTTATCCACAATCTCGGTTTTCACTGACCACAAATGCTCGAGTAAAAAATGGCTAAAAAACCATGAAGTTAACGGTTGTAAAGCTGCTTCTGCACGGCCTCCATACATCACATTGCGACTGGTTGAAACACAGCATTGGTTTTCCTGTTCATTTCCTGCACTACACTGCTATTGTTTTACAATAAACTCTTGGTTGCTTTTGCACACACTGACATGTTCCCAATAAACTGTCACCTTGTTTAATTTCTTCATCATGCCCCCCCCCCACCATCCATATGGAAAACCTGTCAAATAACGCACACATATATTGGCCATATGGATCAACACTGTTCTGTTGAATCCTTGATTTTTAATATGATCTGAACATCCGTCTGCTACATGAATGCCTGTTTTCCATCTGGTTGTTAATCTTCTGTTCACTCGTGTTATACAAAGCTGGAAAGCCATAATCAAATTAACATATAATTAAACTAGATGGCTGAACATCTGTAATTTATTTTTTTTTTTTTTCCCATGAAAGTCTGAAAAAGACCAGAAATGTGAAGACTTGGAGCCAACAATATTACATAGAGCTTTGGTTAAAAATAGTCTGTTACAGCACTGGGGTTCAGCTGCCTTGGAGTATTTTTTGTGGGTGTGAACACGACTATAACTCAATAAAGACACATTTATTAGACTTGTATGACCCAACCGCTCTGAAAGAGAAACATCAGAGATTGACAATTTGTTTTTGAGCCAGGGATCTTCGTTTGTTTATTAATAAACAAAGAAAAGTCCAAGCATTTTCATAAAAAGTTACAATTAATCAAATAGAAAGATGAATGGTAATATTATAATGTAGACAGAGATGTTAGCAGATATGTACAGTAAAATAACTCTGCAACCACTCGTTTATTATTGAGTGCTGACATTGACCACTGGATGATAGCATTAAATATAAATGGGTTTGAAGTCCAGTCTCTTAAAGATTCAGCATCAAACAGCGGTTACACTCAAGTCTATCTTCAGATGAAGTTGTAAATACTAGAAGAAAATCGCTCGCTTTTCATCTTGTTGGAACAAAATGATTTACTTTCAGTTGCCTGTAGTAAAAGTTGTGCGGCCATGAAAAGCCTTGATTGTCCAGCAGTGAGGACATTATCTTTAATTTGCATTTGCGGTTTGAGCAGCTCGAAGAAGTTATTGTAACCAGGCTTAGCTGAGCAACCAGGAGCGACTCTGCAGTAGCCAGACGGCGTGATTGTTGGCTGGTGGAGGCCTGGCCACAGCTGAGATGTCCCTGATTATTGGCTATAAACTGCTATTCAAACTTTGCTGTCCCGCTGGTGTAATTTTCTGTAATGAACCGTTTTACCTGGCTGGTGGAACTAAAAACAAATTTGATTGCAGGGATGGAAAGTGAAAACACTGTGTTATTCTGAGAAGAAAACACTCAAAAGGTGCTCCAAACACACTGCGTGCTTGCTGATTTATTTATTTGCAGTCATGTAAAGATGTAGGACCCACTAATGAGAAGAATAAATGCTTCTGAGACCTCTTCAACCTTAGTGATGTGAAACAGCACCTAAAGTTTGCACGCCAGTTCGTTACCAAACAGACGGCTCGGAAAAAGTCTGAGTCGAGACAACATTTAATAAAAGTCTAAAGCGCATTTATATTCATGTCCACTTTTTCCTCTATTCACAATTCATCCACTCATATGTGGATCGCTGCTGGAAGTGAATGATTATGTTGTCCTCCAGAGTGTGTCCTTATTCAACTGAAATGGAGGTCTGTGTATGAAAGAATTGCTCTTGGAAAAAAATGTGCTCATCAGAAGGAACGCTTTTCTTATTATTATTATTCATATGCTAACAAAAATAAAGCTACATAGTTATTTGCTTCAAGCTGCATTTTTGCTATTACTGTATTGATCTTTTAAAAGGTAGTATCTCACTGGGCTATGACTGTTGGATACTAGCTGGCGACTCAAACTTGAATAATAAATAGGCAATTTTTCAGTTGCACTCTAACTGAATTCTGAGTATTTGCAACCAAGTGACCAGTGAGCTGTGTGGCTAAAAATCACTGTTGTTTTATGCCGTGCATATTATTTCAATGCCCACATCATACCAGTCTAGGCTCACTTTGTACCCACCTTGTCAACCACCATAAAATTTAGGACTTAATCTACTGGAGTACACTTTTGAAATGAAGATAAGCAGATTTGGAACAGTTTCTTTATATATATATGTATATATATATATATATATATATATATAATTTATCATCTGTGTGGTTTAAAGACCTGGACAAAGTTTCTGTCGGGCAGAACTCTCACGCAGGAGTCAAAGAACACATGTAGTGCACTTGAGATGGAATGAAGACGCCCTTCACAAAACTGAGAAAGGTTCCAGACACACACAACAACTCTGTGACTGTTCTGAGAGAAAATTTGTAGAAGAAAGTCATTGAACATGTTCAAAATGCAAGCAACAAGACTTCAAACTTCTGCCAATGTGAGCACCCACATGAATGTTGCAAGACACTCTGGAGGCTTTCTTGCAAATGCTGTTCACCAACTAGTTGCCAGCAGTCTTAGCCCAGTGAGATACTGTATTATCTTAAGTGTTACTTCAACCATAAGGGGTCTCCCACACAGAAACAACAATTAGGGCACCCAAAACACAACCTTTTGAAATCAATGCCACAGCCCCAGCTTGAATCTAACATACAATTGATGGCACAAACACTTTTTGTTCAATCATAGTAGAATTTTTGTCAAAAAGGTTTTTGGTTTTAGCTGGAAAATCAAGTTGGGAGCTATGTGTTAGGCTCAAATATTGAAAATGTGTCACTGATCACTATTTGCTATTCCATATCAGTCAGGGCTAAAAACCCACTCATTATTAGTTTATTTAATTTAACAAATTGTGAAGCAGTTGCCTGAAAAATGATAACTATTGTCCAAGCTAATATTTCTGATGGGGTAGTAAAACATCTCCAAATAAACCAAACCTACACTGTGCTAAACATATTTTAGTTAACATAAATAAAGATATAAACACTTACAGAATTTCGTTTTATGCTTTCACTGCTGACTTTACACGACAAAAGACACCAAGCAGATTTTTCACCTTGTGTTCTCCACCTTGCCTGCTAGCTTTGCGTTTAATCAAATTTCAATACAAATTAGCTGTAAAACTCCAGAACAGGTTATTTCAATGTTTTTACTGGATGGGCTGAACTCATATTCCAAAAATAATCACTTCAAAATGTGAGCTTGACTGTTATCTTAGAGGGTATTTGTTCAAAAACCAATAATCAGGTAATGTGCTGCTAAGGGGCTCAATTCAATTTGCTTCATCGAACCAGGTGCAGCATTTAATTTATAAAGGTGTACATTTTTATCCTTTGACGATTCCAGTTCTTACCTTTCTGTGCTTTTTAATGTAAATGTGTGCGAATGCTGAGTAACACTTTGTTAGCCGGTTATACAAGGTTGTACAACTAAAGCATCTGTTTGAATGGAGGTAACATCTGTATCTTAAGTCTAAAGAGAATACAACAATGCAATCAAGTATTCACTTGTCAACTGTTTCAAAAAAGATCAGAAAACACACTGCACACCACCTCCCACTACTAACAGACACTGAGACGATGTTTATCGCTGGGAGTGTGTACATACAGGTTTTTTGCATGAGGTTTCTAAGCTCTAAGCTCAATTGGAAGCAGGTGCAGCGTAAAGACCTAATCACATTTGTGGCTCATTACCCGGTGACTGTGTGCACATATTTGCCTCTCTGTGTCCTTATTAATCAGGCACAGACAACCCAAAGTGCTCCTCTCCACTTTTCCACATGACTTGTTACAAGCAACAGTAGAGCACAACAACCTGATGAGACCACCTGCTGCTGTCTGCTTTTCCAACACCTGCAATGCAAACGCTCATAATTTCTCACTTGACCTCGAACCGCTTGCCAATTGGCAGAGCATCAGTTTTCAGACGGCTTGATTGTTCTGGTGTTTGCTTTGGAGGGATCATAACAACATTAGGGGAGCTTCCCTAAATCTGTTTGTAACTAATATAATACACAGTTTGTGGTCTTTTCCTAAAGGATAAAAAACTATACACCTAATTTAAAAAGCTGTATCGTTCAACATGGGTTTCTCACATCCACAGCAATTCAAGGTTGTATTTATTTGATACAAATTATGTTTTAGAATGCAAGTTTTTATTTATTTAGAATATGGTGTATTTATGAGATGTCCCTGAGATACTTTAGCACATATTAGAAGGGTGTAAGATGCAGACAGGCAAAGCATACATGGAACGCCATAACCAAGTGGCTGGAATAGTGTGCGGGGGACATTTGTGACCCTAATATGGTGTCGTAAAACCGCAAGGCATTTTATTTCATTGGTATCATCATGTTTTGTCATCAAGTTAACAGGAGTGTAAGAACATTCAAATGATAATCATTATGATCCTAGAAACGTAGGCTTTTGAATATTTTGAAAAGGTGAAAACAAATATCTACATAATTTTATAAATTGATTTAGTAAAAGCATCTACTTGGGTACAGAAAAAAGGAAAAACCTATGTGATAGTCAACAGCCTGGATGTGAAGAGACAGTGAGGCTGACATGCTGCTAAGGCCCCCTTCACTGTCGATGATGACCCTGCTATGCTCTCCATGAACTATTTGAATGTGTGAAGGCCAATCATGACTTGCTCAGTAGATTTTTCCCTGCTATTTTCAAGATCCTGAGACATTTTGGTGCACCCTCATCAGGCTCTATATGACCGCCCCAGAACAGCTCTCTCGGACTGTGTTAGTATGCATACATCTGTGCGAGGTTGTTTCCATAACCTTGTCATGCCTCATAGCAGGCATGAGGCCATTGTGGCCAGGCCTGCTTCAAATTATCGATGACCTCCCCAAGACCCTGCAAAGATCATCCACGTTCTGGCTGATTTTTTACATCACAGGGGGCCTAAAGGGCATCAAGTTTACTCTTGTTTTAATGTTTTTTTTTTCTTTTTTTTTTTTTTGGTGTGTGTGTGTTTTAAATTGTTCTGGTGTGAGGCAGGTCGTTCGATTTTTCATCCTACTAATGTTTGGTACCTTTTAAATATTTAAGAAAAACTGAAGAAATCAGTTAAATCGTTGAGCTGTTCCTCAGGTAAAATGATGAAATAATCTTTGCTCCAGCCTCAACTGCAGGGAATTGCGAACTAATTTTGGTGTTAGCTTTTAGAGAGGCAAAACATGGGACTTTCCTTTTCTTTTTGCTGAAGTATTTTAACTCCAGTAATCATTGACATTAAATGTTTAAGCTGTAACCGTCTATATATTCTTAAAATGGCACTCTTTATTATCATTCTGGTGCTTTTATATTATTTACTTTTTCTTAAAGTGCCTTTTCTAGCAAAGAGATAATTTCCAAAATTAAAAAAGCTTGTTAATAACAAAACATATTAGTTGAAAATTTGACTGAAATAAAGATAATCATCACAGTCAACTAATGTGTTTTTTATATCCAATGAACTGTACTTTTTACCTGATATTGTCAAGAGTCAGAACAACATTTTTTTTATTTGTCCTTTAATGACAAAAAGGTTATCTATCTATCTATCTATCTCCTAGTCTTATTTATTTATTTTGATTGTTTTTAACAAGGCAATAAATTGACTTCTTTTGGTGTTTGTAGTAGGATATAATTTGTTGACATTTGGTTGTAAATGAATGTTGAAAGAGAACTCCATATTTTTAGACAATATGTTTTGATCACTTTTTCTTTCTTTATTTTTTATTTTCTATATTTTTTCGTTCTTGTTTTTATTTCACAAATTGTTGAGTTCAGTCATTGTCATGGCAACAATTATGCAGCTGAGCATTGCAGAACAAGACAGATCAAAAAGGAAATTGTCTTGTGTTGTTCATAACATTGCACATGCATACATAAATTGCTCCAATGGGAAAAATAGAACGGATGAAAATAGTTTTGTGGATGTAATACATATTCATATTGTGGACAAGTAGCTTTCCTTGCTGGAGGAAAGCTCAGTATGAGGAGTCCTGTTGGGTTTTAGTTTTTATTTGTTCAGCTGCATTATCTGGTATACTGTGAATGTTCGCTACATGTCTCTTAAGGATCTTAGTTCCCTTTTCAGTATGGCCTCAGAGACACATGGCACTGTATAAAGTGCTATAAGTGGGACACAGAGACTCAGAGTCCCAATAAAAAAGGTGAAAAACAACAAAAAGGCCTAAACCCTGAGATGTATGTTTAATAGATTGTCGATTCCTCTGTGTTCGATGAGCAGTGCAAAAGGTCTTCAATCCCTATTGTTTTTATTTTTTTCTTTTGTATGAAACTGTTTTTTTTTCCTCTGAACATTTTATTTAGTTGTTGCTGCTTGTTGTGAAATCACTTAAGTTTTAACACACGTTTCTCAATCTGCATCTAAAAATAACTTAAGCTCCTTCGAATTTAGCACATTACCTCTATGAAATGTGTGTATCTATGCATGTATAATGACAAGTTTACATCATAGATAGCATGCTACATTAGTAGCTGTGGCTCAGTGGTTAGAGAAGTGAAATGAGAGAGTTGGAGGTTCAATTCCTGGCAGCAGTCACAGGTCGAACTGTCCCTGGGCAAGACACTGAACCCCTCATTGCCTCCCTTGTGTGCCCCATCGGTGTATGAATGGAGTTTGAGCACTGATTAGCCTCCATAGAATAATTTATTCAGATTAACTTTGTAGTAGAGTGCTGTACGGGTAAATGAGGGCACAGATTGTGTTGTAAAGCACTTTGAGTAGCCTGACTGGCTAGAAAGGCGCTATTTAAGTACAGTCCATTTACAAGGTCGCATGCTACAAGGTAGCTTCATTGTGGTTCTGTTAACACAATCACTGGTCCTTGTTAAAGAAAAGTTTAGATTCATTGTAGTCCATTCATTGTATTCATTGTGGAATGTGTCTAAACATTGACACATTCAGTTTCTCTCTCGTCTCCAGCAGAATTTATAAAATGCTGTTTTTCGTTAATTATGAGTTTTTCTTTGTTTGTTTGTTTTTGTGTGGGTTTAGTGTCTATTGCTTGTAAAGTTTAGTATGTTGACCTCTTCCTGTCTCAGTTTAATTTATTTATATTCAGTATATTTACTGTGTAATACTTCACGCATAGTTGTTAAGATCACCTGTTTCAAATTGATCCATTGCTGGGACTGAAACGGTGGAATTAAAACCATTAACATTTAAGTGGTTCCAGTGCATAATTTTGGTGAACCTCATTTTAAGAGTGTCATTATCCAGCGCAAAATTATTTTAGTACTAAAATTATCATTAAAAAAAAATCATACCTGTCATATGACACAATAAAGATGAGTTGTCTTAGGTAAGCACATTGATGAGTTTTAAGTTTTATTTTAGTTCAAAATTAGGTACAATTTAGATTCAGGTTGAATTTGATGGGGTGTTGAAATTGGCAATGAAGAACCTCAGGAAGGCACTCTTCCTTGCTGTCAGACACTGAATCTATATCAGGATTCATTCTTATTCAAATTGCACCCTGGTATCTCATAAACATAGCATTAGATTATGGAAATGAGCGGTCTGCATCTATTCCCATTTAATTCCTTTTGGGAGACATTTAATTTAAACAAATAAATAAATAACAGAAGCATCAGGTGTTTATTAAGGGCATTGTGTAAATTTAGCCATGCAAACTGAATAATAATCACCCCATTTGACTATGTGCATTCAATCACCCATCACTGAACACTTCATTAAGGCTTTAATAGTCTTTTAAATGTGTGAGACACTTGACTTAAAAAAAGGTATCAGGGGATTTGCTGCTTGTCATTCATAATATTATGTATGCAGTCCAATAAACTGTCCATTAACAGGTAGGGGATGTCTGCCAGTTAAAACAAAGAAAGAAATAACCAGTAGTAATAAAAAAATCAAAACAAAATGAAAATTGGTTTTGACTTTGTCATTACTATCCAGTGCCCCCAGTGACGTTTTATCTAAATTAGGTACAGGCCAACAACAGCTGTGTCTTTTCACATTTTCAGCTGTATATAGCACTTTTTTCATGAAATGTACATTAATGTGAACATGTGATTGTCATTTTTATTCATATAATGTCACCTTTGTCCATCGTCCTAAAGTATGTTTGAGTTAATGTAAGCAAAAAAAGGGAAATTAAAACCAATGAAATACCACATTAGCATTAGAGCATGTTTAGCCAAATGTCATAATTACTGTCAAATTTGTTAAATGGCCATTTTTAACTCATGTAAACATACTAACTTTATGATGGGAAGCGATTTAAAGTTACATGTTCAAATTCAACATTCAAGGTCTTTGGCTGTACAGTGTTAGAGCTGCAGTGCAGCCTAATCGTGTTGCCCTTTCAGTTTTCTGACAGAAGATGTAAGAAAAGCTCCATTCCTGAGAGAACATGTGTCTGATGTAAAAGCTGTGTAACTGACAGTTTTCATGTTGTTGGAAATGCATGACTTTACAGCTCCTTGCACTGAGCTTATACACCTTTTGAAAAGAAAAAAAAAAAACATTTTACTATTGGAGTAAAAGCGAGGGGAATCCAATTTTTATTTGAGAACTGTGAAGGATATCTGTCAACAATAGACATGACCAGTAATCAGAATATCTCCATGCATTATTAACTTATCAGGTGATGCTGTCTTTATAAAATATTTATTTTGGGGAAATTAAATAAGAATGGAATGGCTACAATTGTCTCCTCTGTCATAAATAAGATGTTGTTTACTGGATTTACGGTTGAGTTAACATTAGTGGACGCTGCCTAGTCTGTCCAGAGTTTGCATTAAATCATTATCTGGGAGCATCTATGTGTTTCTGGCTCTGGACTCAGTGAAACATAATTGCCTGTTTTGCATTGCCCTCAAAATAATCCTGTTCAATTCAACGATAACAAGGGACATTAACTTTTTCATTATTGTTTCTAAACAATGATTCACTGAAAGATTCACTGAAAAGATGTGGTAGTGGAAATGTCTTCAACTGTCTCATCTCCAATTGGGTAAAACGATGCCCTCTCATACTCACAACACCAGTCTTATGGAGAAAGTCAGGTTATATGGTTGGGGTCAAAGAATCACTCATTTTTATGAGTTTTCTTGCTCAATAACCCTTCTCCAATATGAAAGCAGTTACCTTAGCTTCATAGGGATACAATGGTGGCATAACAGTCCTATATTGGTTCTATCCAAATGTGAAATTAATGTAAAAAGAAAGGCTGTTGTATAAATGTTTGTAATCTAGTGAGCAATATATGTATGCAGTTTTTATAGTGAATTTAGTTGTTCCCCTCATTTTGCCCTGACTGTCTAAATATAGCCAGAGATAATCGTAGCTTAATGAGGACTACGTTTTAACTTGACATTAAAAATGGAAGAAATGCTAGGACGGTCACAGAAACAAATCAGCTCGGGTCGGTAAATCATGCCAAAATACCAGAAAGCAAAAACCAGAATTTCAAAGTCGACTGAAAAGGTTGCGTCACAACCTCTCATTGCATAGCAAACAGTCTTTTGTTTTTTTGTTTTTTGAATCTATGTATTGCATTTGAAGGGAACTCAGCACCAGATGCTGTATCTGAGGCTTTTTTTTGTATTTTCCGTTACCTTACTGAACACTTGAAGGAAGTTTGTTACATTACTAGGGCATTGGGCTTTGTAAACAGATGCTTTATTTATTCTTGTGAATTTAATTATACAAATAAATGCAAAATATACATTCAAACTGGTTCAGTAAGGCCTTTGTTTAGTTATTTATTTAGCACAACTATGTCTGTACTTTTGCTTTTTTTTTTTCTTCTTTTTTTTTAAAAGACAAAAGAAATTGAAACATTTCAAACCATATGAATAAAACATGACCAATACGTTTGGTACCTGTTGGTGATAGTGTCCAGAATGCTTGATTGACATTAGATTGTGAATCGGTCCATCAAGCCATGGCTATTTAGCACAGAACAGCAGCAGAATATAAATGAGAAAGGAAGCCATAGGATGCTGTGATGTATGAATATTTTGCAAAAGTGCACAAAATTATATGCAAATGGTCTGAAGGAAATGTTGCATTTTAATAAGCTCCACTTTCTATCAGTGTATGCTGGCTGGTAGATAAAAATTGCAAACCCGACCAAATGTACGCCATCACTGAATTCAATTTGCAGAAATAATGGCAGGAATCAGAAGAGTTCATTAAGGTATAAAATACTACAAGACAAAACTCCTTCCCAGCTGCAGTACAACTCCAAATCTACTGTCATCAAAAGCTATTACACAAGCCCATTCAACGTTATTTTCTTCTGCCAGGCTTCTACTGTACACCGCTGGGGTCAGACGCGCAACATCCACAGCACTTTGTTTACTTTGCACCCTGAGTCTTGTACGAGCGGGCCATCTGTAAACTTTTCAGTGACTCAGTCGGGGGATCAGTGCCAAACAGGGCTCAGCTGTCTGCCACTGGCTAGTTTTCAGCTGGATTTTACCTCCTCTTTCCCTCTAGGACTCCTATTAGTGTCAAGAAGGCCACCTATGTCCAGGTGTGAAAACGTCTTGCCAGGTGGAAGATGTGATAGTAATTTGTTGTGCCCGTAGTGTCAGGCTGGTCTGTTCTCTCAGGAGCACAGCAGCTGACTTTGGTCTTGGCAGTGTAAACCAATTACTCAAGTGTTAAATTTGGTTTAATACACAAACCTTAAAAAAACAAAACAATATATATCACTTTGCTGAAAAAGCTTTACAAAATATAATGCTTGAATCTAATGATGTAAGTCTGAAATTTTTCAACGAAAAATTATATCTGAACAATTAACTTTTTGTTTGGTTGTTTTTTCCTAATTAATATTTTTGGAGAGCTGTACAGTAGAACAGTAATTAAAGCTGCCACTCTGCAGCAAAAAAGGTTCCAGTATCAAATCCAGCTGTCGCCTTTTGTGTGGAGTTAGCATGTTGTCCCTATGTGAATTTTAGTAGTGTGGCTTTCATCCTGGTTGTAGAACAGTGGGCTAGATCGTTACTCCTGCAGGGTTGCTAAGAGGGTCATGGGTGTTTAACTGTCCAACCTGCATGTGTTTTTTAGATCTAGAGAAGGTTTATGACTGTGTTCCTTGAGGCAATATGTGCAGGGTGCTGTTGGAGTATGGGGTGTCAGGGTTGCTTTTAAGGGCTATCTGGTCCCTGTTAAACCAAAACAGGGCCTGTGTTTGTATCCTTGGAACAAATTCAAGCTTGTTCTTGGTGCAGGTTGGACTCCACTAGGGCTGTCCTTTGTCTCCAGTCCTGATTGTGGTGGTCAGCTTGGCTCTCAACTGGAAACAAATGGAATACTTCCTCCAGGCCTGTAAATTAGTCTTTACCTAACATGGAAGAGTTCAATTATCTGGGAGTCTTGTTTTCGAGTGATGGTAGGATGGAGCGGGAAATGGATCGACAGTTCAGGGCCTCGTTTGCAGTAATGAAGGTATTGTTTTGGTTGGTCATAGAAAAGAAAGAGTAGATTTGAAAGCCAAAGCTCTCAGTTTACTGGTCTGTGTATATTCCAACCCTCACCCATAGTCATGATGTATGGGTTACAACCAAACGAACAAGATCCTGGATACAAGCGTCTGAAATGACCCTCCTTCGTAGGGTGGCCGGACTCAGCCTTCAAGATGGAGGGAGGACCTCCATCATCCAGGGGAGCTTGGAGTAGAGTTGCTGCTCCTTTGCATCAAAAGAAGTCAGTTAAGGTGATTCAGGCATCAAATTAGGATGCCTCCTGGACACCCTTTGTAGGTTTTCTGGGAATTTCTCACTGAAAAGAAACCCCGAAACAGACCCAGAACTCACTGGAGGGATTATATATGCTCTCTGACCTGACAACACTTTGGGATCCCCCAGGAGGAGCTGGAGTGTTGCTGGGGAAAGGGATCTCTGGGTTTCTTTCCTGGATCTGATGCCTCTTCGACCAGACCTTGGACAAGCAGTATGATGGATGGAACTTTGACCTCTAAAAATACAATAAAAACAGATGAAAAAATAAACAACAGTGTCATAGAGTAAACAATTTTGAAAATGATATATGTTGCACAGGGGAACGGCAACAAACTATTGTAGGGCTTCTACAGTCAGTCACCACAAGGGGGCTCTTCAGAATAAAAATGGCACCAACCAAAACTAAAAACAGAGAAGTTAAAATGTCCATAGAAATTGTATTTTCAGTAACAGACAAGTATCACAGTATCATTTTCTTTGTCTATGATGGTATTTAAGTTGTATTGTATAATGTAACAATGTTGTATAATGTGAAACATTACTGAACAATGAGGAATGCAACTTAAAAAGCAAGATACACAAATAAAATAATCCACCATGACATTACCACTCTAAGCTTACCCCCACAGTGCATAACAGCAGACTTCAAGAGGTGAAATTGTGTAATCTTCCAATGCACAAGAATTGAAAAATAAATAAATAAACCAGCTACATAAGATAAAATTCACATAAACAAAATAACATTATAAACACAATGAAGTAATGTAGAAGGTTAAATAACAGAGTGCATTTCTGACTCCATTACATTTGAAATCCAAGGATGGTTTTGTTTTGTTTCAGTATCAAAGAAAATTCAAATGACCTTCACTGCAATGTGAAGGCAATTTATCCCATTAGTTTAACATGATCCTTTATATAACCTCTGCAGTTCAGAATCAAAATGCAAACAAATACCTGATTAAAATGTTCAAAGAATATGTGATGATCTTAAATTGTTTAGATCTTTATGGCTACATTAGTCTGAAAGATATTAGAGCAATTCTTAAAAGGAAGCATACACCAAATATTGGAAACAAAAAAAAACAGGATGGAATAAATTTGGTTGTTTTTCTTAAAAAAAGACTAAGGGCATGGTAGTTTTATTAGGTCTTATAGTGGCAGATAATTCATCAAATGTACTCCTTACCAAGTATAAATTAGAAGCTGATTATCCAAAGTGTAACACCTTGTTTGTATCAATCCTGTCAGAGGATTTTTTTGTGTGTTTTGTTTTGTCCCCCCCCCCCACCAGTATAAGATGTGATGCTGACAGAGGCAACAGCACATGATGTATTTGAAATAAATGGCTGTCATGGAAATAAATTTGAAAATAGCTGCCCGACAGCCTGTCAGTTTCAATATATCCTGGTTCGTCTTTTGTATTACAGTACCTGAAATGTTCATTGAAAAAAAAAAGAAAGAAAACAATCTTCCATTGTGTATGCTAGTAGTTGTTGGTGCTTGCTGACAGCAAAGGACTTTAAGGGCATATTGGTTGTTATGTAGCATACTGTACATTTTTTCCCAATTTCCCTCTTGTTTTCTGTCATTTCAAAGTGACATTACTGGCACACTGTCTAGCAAATCAATTAATAAACCAGCTGGAACAGTAACAGTGCTGTTTGTAAAGTAAAATATCTTCCAAGGGTCAATGAAGTGTGGTTAATTTTATTTAATCTCAAACTGCTGAGTAATTAATCAGAAATAAAGTCCTTTGATAGAGACAAGAACTTTTGATGGATCCAAAAATCCCTGGCTTTCCTCTTCAGAGAACAAGAGCAGATTGGATGTAATAAAGAAATGACAAATGTCAGATTTTCTCTCTGGAAAGTGTTTTAGCATTGTTTACTGCAAAGCCAAACCAAAAATTTAAGCATTCCAAACATTTTGAAGAGCAAGAGACTGAACAATGAGAAAATGTTCTGTTTTGGATCAAAGGAAAACTGAGCTTATTGCTTATGTTAACACAAATAGCTTATCAGCTAATAAGATGTGGTGAAGATAACTTGCTGAAATTCAAACAGAGAATCATAAGTGAAGTAAAATACCTTGTTGATGTCAGGAGAATGGCCAGATTGGTTTGAGATGATAGAAAGACAACAGTAGCTCCAATAAACACTCGACACAAAGGTCTGCAGAACACATCCCACCTTAAAAAGTTGAGCTACAGCAGCAGCAAAACCACTCATGTCATCTAAGTACAGGGAACTGAGGCCACAATCCACACAGGCTCACCAAAATTGGACAATAAGAGATTGGAAAAACATGGTGTGATGAGTCTTGATTTATTGGACTCCAACAGCCTTCACAGCCACCAGACCTCAATCCAATCAGGAACCTTTGGGACATGGTGGGACAGGAGATTTGCATAATGGATGTGCAGCTGACAAATCTGAAGCAACTGTGTGATGCTATCATGTCAATATGGACCTAATCTCTGAGGGCTGTTTACAACACCTTATTCAATCTATAGCATAAAGCATTAAGACAGCTCTGAAGACAAAAGTGGGTTCACCTAGTACTGGCAAAGTGGACCTAATAAAGTGGTCGGTGAGTGTAAATATTTGATGTTTTCTCCAGCTACTTGTCAAATCATACTGTTAGCTTGCTCAGATGATTTCTGTTGTTCAGTTGCCTCCCCGAGTTACATTTTTATTTATTTTGTGCATGATTTAGGTTTTGCCTCATGCTTCCTGGACTAGTGATAGGAAGTAAGGCTCTTTTTTGGAATATGGATCATTCGGTTCAGATAATCAAAAGGAATGGTTCTCATAAGATGATTTCAGTTTAACACTGTGGCATGAAAGGCAGTGAGTGAAATGTATTATTTCAATGAATGCTAGACCTTAAGTTAAAGTTCAGTTTTCACCAGTTTTACAGTCCATGTCTGCATTTCTGGGTCCTCATCACTTCTCAAACAAAACAGTTTAAGTAAAATAGTTCTGTAAACTGGTGTGTGCATGAAAGAATGTGGTGTATACATTTTTTTATGGTGTCCTCACAGATAAGTTTGAGGAAAAGGCATCCTTTTATAATTGATGCTGGCTGTCTCTAAGAAGCTGATGGAAAATACCATGTCATTACAATCCCTTCATTGCTATTTTTATTACTATCTCCAGCAAGTGTAAACACCTAAGTCTCGAATGATTAGATTTTCAAGCTATTCATGGGTCTATTCATTCCTGTTTTATTGAAAGCAACAAGTTCATTGCCCTTCACTGGGGACTGTCAAAAGTCCTCCTGGGAAACGAAGGAAGTCACTAATTGAAGTCTAACAAGACGAGGCAGGCTGAGGCAAAGTGGATACAGCAGAGAAATAATCCTCACAGAATGATGATGACAGAGTATCTGTGGGTAGATTCTTTTATTTTGGCCCAGTTGGTAACCAAAACATGAAAAATATATATGAAACAAGCAGACTCTTGCATTAATTCCTCCCAAGCACTGACTGTATAGCTGCATGTTACTTTTACTGAAATGTAAAATGAAACAAAATCTGTCAAAATTAACTAGCATCATCAGGAGCATGGCACGCAAGCCCAAAGCTGGCCTTTAAAGGTTAAAGCTGGCTTTCAAAACACTTTTTATCTCTACAAAGACAAAAAGAATTAGTTTGTTTGTTTTTTTTTTGTAGCTCTAGCACATTCAGAGACTTCAGCTGCAAAAAGAAAAAAAAAAAAAAGAAAAACAAAAAACAGTTGTTTGTGTGACAGTGGCCCTGGAAATACAAAACCCAGTGGATGAATAATATTTTGAAAAGAATGAAATGCCTGTGCTGTCATAGCTATAAGCTAGTACACCATGTTTTCTGAGAGTGGCCCTGACAAAAGCAAACACTAGAACAATGGACCTGAAAATATCACAAAAAACAGCATTTCTGCGACAGTCAATGAATGGTAAGTGGCAGCTGGAGACATGTAAAGCATTGGTAAAAAAAATGAGTCCTTTTTTTTTTGTTAATTTATAGGTTTCATAAATCAGAAAATAACAAAAAAAATGAATCCTCTGATCCCCTACAGATGTTAAAATGAGGCAAATCCAACCTTAGATGAGTGACAAAAATAACAGATTACACTGTGTTGTTATTGAATAGAAACTAAGTCTAAATTCAGGCAAAGTCTGTGAAAAAAAATGTTGTTTGTACTGCTTTCATTGGAAATCAGAGAATAGGTAGCAGACGTGTTACTGATAAAATTCATTGATTAGAACAGTAAGTGTTAGCACCTCTATAAAATAAGTATTTGTGGAAAGCTCAAAGATCATAAATGGATATTTCCGACATTTGCAATGGGTTTATGTGAAAAGATTATGAACATTTAACACATTACCTGTTGCAAATCTCTATTTGAACAAATTCAGAAAAAAAAGTTTGGAGAAAAAGTTCTGACCAGATTGTCAAGTTAAGAGTCTAAGCAAGGCCAAAACCGAAGTCAATGCCTCCTGTCCTGAAACAGCTCCAATCTCAAACAAGTCACATTATTTTTTCAAGTTTTACATCAATCTCACATTCAGTGAGCTGTGAATAAATGTTCCTGCAGGAAGTGTCCTAGACTGCAAATAAAATGTTAAGCTTATTGCTGTTGCTGCCACTACTTACTCTTGGAAATAATCACATAATTTGGCATAATGCAAAGTTGACCACAATGTAAACATTTATAAAGTGGTATTCACATGAACCCTTATAAAATGTTTGTGGATAGGACTTCAGAAAACTACTTTGGTCTCTCAGAATAGTCAGTATTTTGTCAGTCTGGTCAGAATAAACCTTTTTTTTTCTAAAACTGAGGTCAGTCAAAGAGCTATCTACAAAAAGTAAGACATAACTCATAACTTTTCCACTTCAAAAGATCTAAACCATCACTTTTATCTCAGACTTTACAAATATGAGTCAACAAGACAAACTGTAGAATATACTGTCTTTAAAAAGGCCTTCATATCTTTATTTTTATTAAAATTAAAATGAAAATTAGTATGGCTGGAAATAAAAGACAAAACTAAGGTATTATGGAGGAATGGTGACCAATTATCTTTTGTAATGATCAATTTACAATAAACTACATGGGTTTTACAGTTCAAAGATTGTTAGCAGGGGCTTATGGCCAAAAATAGACACTTTACTGAAAAGTCTTCTATTGTATGGTAGAGCAAAACTAATTAATTTTTTTAGACACAAGTAATGTCATATCTTGCGGCACAGGCATGTTTTGTTGCTGTTTATGTTAAGCATTTCAGCTTTAGGTCTGTGTTACTTGTGCTGTCTACTGGATATTTCCACTTTAGGCTAACCTGGAAAAAACAATTTCTAAGAACTTCACTGAAATATTCTCCTACACGCAACTGTTTTGTGTAAAATGTTAGTTAAAGCTGTGTAGAATGCAGAAGACATTACTAAGCGTAGTACTAAAAACACATTTTTATATAAAAATGTCTCCATGGCAGGAACTTGAACTCATTTTTTTTTTTTTTTTAACCTGCTAGTTTTTTTGTTTTTTTTTTAATTTATCTACTTTTCCTAAAGACATACTGTATATCTCTTCTATCCAGTAAAAATATTTTTTTATTTATTGGATGTACTGGATTTTATAATCCACAGCAACAAATATTAATGGTCATATTTCTATTTTTTTTTTATTTAAATTTACAAACTTGCTTTAAACAAAAAAAATTTTTTTTTTTTTTTTTTTTTTTTGTTTGTTTGTTTTAGCTATTTAATCTTCTAGCACAGCCAAAATGAGGTCAGCCAACATTGAAATCTTAGTGCTCTGTTTGTTGAGTTTCTGTCTGTAATCAGTTGTAATGATTAGCATATGTTGTGTGTTTTTACGGTAGTCTGACTACAGCCATACACATCTCTTTATTTTGTTGTTTGAATGTTGCATTGTGAGTTTGTGACATTTTGCTTGTGTTCAGCTGTCATTTCCAGCTCAGTTGGACATTTTGTCAGGTCCAATAATATCAGTAGATAATGAACCTAATAGCAGACCTCTGTGCTTGATAATTTCATAAATAAAAGATGTGATGCAGAGCACCTTAGATCTTACAGAAAGAAATATTAGACAGCTATTCAATATTTTCCTTTTCTAAACCCACCTATTTCACTGCAACAACTTCAAATTCCGACCATTCAAAAGGTTGCTTGGGGCAATTAAATAAAAAAGAAAGAGAGTGAGAATCCAAGAGGGGGTTGGGCTTTGTTGCTTTCCCTGGAGATCCTTTTCGGTATTGAAATGTCATTGTAAGCTTTAAATTGTGCCCGATAGAATCTTGTAAACCAGAGAAATGCTGATTGTCGCTTTAAAATTACTCTTTAATTTCAGTCCATTGTCTCAGTGTCAGACTGATGTGACTGAAATAAAAAGGGAGGATTTGCTCTGATTAACCTCAACATTTGAAACCACAAACATGCAAAGTGACTAAAACAGATCTTCTCAATGTAGACAATGCTCTATGATGTGACTTTGTTGAATGATGATTTAGCATTTAGCTCAAGACACCTATTATTGGCTGAACTAACTCTAAGGTGCCGTTTACACATTGCTGTATTCGATTAAAGTAGATTTTCTCCTGGAGTTCAGTCATTCATGTGCACAATAACAGTGCTCGTTTCCTCTGAAACCAAAGCTTTCTGAACCCAGGTCTCAGAGTGAAGATTTTCAGACCCTCCAATTTGTATTTCAAAGGAGGCTGCAACGTATGAAATTGCACACCACAAACAGCTGTAGTCCTTAGCTATTGTGCACATGCACCAACAGATCAACAACAGTAGTAAATGTGGCTAACAGAGCGCTTTGTGCTACTCACACTTTTCAACATGTAGCAGCAACCCAACCTCACTGTATGTCCAATCAAACACCTGAGTATTCACCAGTTTGGATGTAACTGTTTACATGCTCCAGTCTGTTATGCGTGCCTCATTGAAAGTATGGCATCAGTGTTGCTAGATATATGATAATTACCATTTTTACAAGATAGTTTTAGGGTCAAGTCTCCCCTTACCCCCCTCTAAGAAAGTGCACCACACTTAGCACATATGATAGATTGGGTCAAAACACAATAATTATAAAGTGACAGGACAATAGTTTGTCATTTCCTATCCAGCATCCCTGTCTGGCATGAAAGCAACAGCAGATTCAATAAGCACAGCCATATCCACGTAAACGTGTTTTTTCCTTGTTGATTCGCCACAATTAACACTGAAAAAACTTACACAAGTTGTTCTCATGTCAACAGTGCCTAAGACATTGGCTGAACTAACTCTAACAGAGACTTAAGTTAAATATTTGTTAAAATTGTTTTGTGGGTTGGAAGCCAGAAAGTTTAAGAACCACTGTTCTATGAAGTGCTAACATTAAGTTAAATATAGCTTGGACACCAGTTACTCAACTGTTATCCTCAACAGGATAACCATTCATGGTATGTCCTTAGCATCATGTTTGGCTACATTACCAGATACGTTTCAGAAACCCAACAATGAGCCCAAAGCAATGCCTTTAATCTCACAAGGTTTTATACCAGTCCATAAATTATGAAATGATCCAAAGCAGAATTCAGGACCCATCCCAGAATTCACAAAACAAACTGTTGAAATCTTTGTGTTCAACTCACAGCTTTTGAGTCAGCTTGAGGGGTTTCACAGCAGAAAGCCAGTACTTCCATTGTTTAAAACAGAAAAGCCATTTTTGAGTTTGAAATTTTTGGACATTATTTGATGAAAAACAATAAAGTGCTGTTTGTCAATGACTTTGGGACCATTGGATGTGATTATGTGTATTTATGCCAGGAAGGATGATTTCCTGTGAACAATACAGAATGCAAGAGAGCAACACAGTATGGCCAAGTACTATGAAATTGTAATGTTTGACAGCTAGCCTCTGCTTAATGCATAGTGCTCATTTAATTGCACGGAGACAAAAAAAAAGTCATGGTTGTCATGGTGACCAATGCAAAGGATGTAGTGGCTAATAGATCTCTGTCACAGTGAGAGTTCACAGTACAAAGGCACAAATCAGTGATGCCATGCTGATATACACTTTTGACTACCAGCACAAACTGATTAAGGTCAATAAATACCCCTTAATCCCCTCAAACATATATCACAGTTCCATTTTACATGCTCTACTCTTTTTGATACTTTCAGTATAATGTGTGGTCAACTTTCGGTAATGTAAAACATCTGCACAGTACCAAGAGGTAACTCCTTATCCCTTGTTTCTGGGCAAAGCGAAGATTAGATTATGTTTCGCTGAATGTATTCCAAGCTTTAAACACAGCTGCAGAATTTGTTGTATTTCTTTGTTTCATATCACCATAAAATAAATTTATTTCTGTTTTGCACTGTCGGTTGGAAAACACAAGTTATTTCCCAGAGGATAGCATGGGAAATGTAAACTCACGCATTAACAGCTTTCACAAATGTTCCAGAGTTTTTCCTTTCTATAAATAAGAATAATCATCAGATGTAAATTTCTATTTCCTGGAGACTTTCTATGTGTTTATCTTTTACTACTATTTGATGAAATGAGAGGTTTGGCAACATGTCTTGGAGCAAAAGCTTTTCATTTTTTGGATTAGCAATTATACACTAAATGGATAAACAACACTAAAATTAGTAAGAAAAACACCTGGACGGCAAAGAATTATCTATGGTGATGCTCACACATCACCATAGATAATAGGTGAAGTGCTCACACATCACCATTCTGTTCAATTTATTTCATAGACATTTCTGGGAATATTCAAACTTTATGAGCAAGTCTGGCTTTTCAACATTCCTGTTCCGTTTTTATGCAGTCATCACATACAAAAAAATAAAAAAATAAAGGAGAGAGTAGTTTATGTGAGTGAGCAAGCTGTGTGTCCATCTAACCCCAGAAAGAAAAAAAAATGATTGTAGCAATCAGGAGTCAAGGCTAGACTACACGGCAGGAGTCAGGCTCTGGAGAATTGGTTTAAATTTACACACGGACGCACACAGGCATACAAGTACAGGGTACCTAGAAGGTGTAGAGGTGTGCAGGGGCCAACGTTGTCGACTGCTGCTGCACAAAGCTCTTTTATGATGTGAAGGCCTCTGTTTATAACCTTTCTCCCCCACTGCTCTTACCTCTGACTGGGACTAGAAACAAGAATGTGTTGTTGGTCAATTTACGGATAAATCAACCAGGTCAGCTTTTATAAATCAGACTGCAGCTCCTGTTATTGCCAACCATATTAAACCAAATTCTACGACATAAACACCAGGTGTTGTGTGATTGCTACCTTGCTGATTAGGTATAAAACTGTTCTCTGACCATAGGTATTTTACCCAGAAGACCTTGCAGGAAATAATGCCTTTTTAGCAAATTTTGATCATGGAAAATTATTTATGTCCTACAATACCACTAAAATACATAGAAAATTTAAGAAGAAAAACAAATGTATTCATGATCTAACTTTCAATTGCCTTTTTTTTTTATTTAAAGTTTTGAAAAGTTCCTAAGAAAAGAAAAAATACTTACCATAGCTGCCACTTCTTCAAAATCTCTGAAATACTTCTCAGGAGATGACCAAACAATCTTATCAATCAGATCTGCAAAACAATTGGAATGTAAAAAAAAAAAAAAGAGAAGACTTACATTTTAGAAAGAATTGTGGACAACTAAGGCACAGCGGAACAGTGGTTAGAGCTGTCACCAAGCAAGAAGGTCACAGGTTTGCTTCCCAGCCTTTCTGTGTGGAGTTTGCATGTTGTCTCCGTACACCTGGGTTTTCTCCAACAGACCAAAAACATGAATGTTAGGTTAACTGATAACAGTCCACTTTGCCTGCCTCTTGCACAGTGACTGCTGGAGTTAGGCACCAGCTGCCCCACCAACCTGGATGGAAATGACTGGACGAGGCCCAAAAAAAAAAAAAAAATTGGATTTGGATGAAATTATGATGCAAGGAGAAAGAAAAATCTGACTTACCAGCCTAAGTATCATATTTGTAAAACATGATAGCATTGTGGTGTTGTATTAATTATTAACATTTAAACAATCTGTTTAAATGTTAATAATTTGAGGTTTTTTTTTTCTTAATCTTTGGAAAGTTTAATCAACGAAACAGAATACTGTGACTGAATTCAAATCTTATTGTTACTGTAATAATTTGGAAGTACTAAATTGTAAAATAATTTTGTGAAAACTGCAGAGGCCTTAAGAAAACTCAGTGTCATACCATGACAAGGTCTGATACTTTTGGAGGCTAGAAAACCTGCAAAAGCCCAATAGTATTAAATGAAAAACTATGTGCAAACAAATGCAATGGCCACGTTTGGTTTTGATGATATTTTATGGCAGATTCCAGCAAGTTCCTGTAGCGTATAGATTGACACAAATAGAGTGAAATTCATTCAAATGTCTGAAAATAAAAAAGGAGGTGTAAGTTTAGGGGGACATGGGGGATTGTCACCAAAAGTTAAAGGAGGAGACTGTTCCAGGGTTTAACTCTGTCATGTGCATGCTGGTGGATTAAAATCATTTATTGCACTAGACTTTACTTGGCAAGGCTCCGGGGGTGGATGAGATTCGTCCGGAGTTCCTTAAGGCTCTGGATGTTGTAGGGTTGTGTTGGTTAACGCGACTCTGCAATATCGCGTGGACATCGGGGACAGTTCCTCTGGATTGGCAGACCGGGGTGGTGGTCCCCTT
>NC_051450.1:9044423-9215389 GCF_001649575.2 Kryptolebias marmoratus | reverse complement strand
AGAGGAAGACCCAGGACACGCTGGAGGGACTATGTTTCTCGGCTGGCCTGGGAACGCCTTGGGATTCCCCCGGAGGAGCTGGCCCAAGTGGCTGGGGAGAGGGAAGTCTGGGTCTCCCTGCTTAGGCTGCTGCCCCCGCAACCCGACCCCGGATAAGCGGAAGAGAATGGATGGATGGATGGATGGACTTTACTTGTCTCCTTTTTTTAACAAGATAAATAAAGATCTATGATTTGCATCGTTTGCCTTATCAACAACACAACAACCTGACTACACCAGTGGTGGAGTATGTCAGGGTCAGGGTGGTCTACCAGCATTGATGCATGGCTAAATTCTGACAATATCAAGGCACTTCCATAGCAGTAATAAAAATGGCATGTGTCACATTTGAAAATATAGGAAAAGGTTGCAGGATAAAACCACAGCCCTAAGCAGGAAAATTGTTCAACACAATTACTTCAAACAAAATTTAAATTCTAAATTCTTCTGAAGTCAAAGTTCAGTATTTAATATGTGATAGGGCATGAAGCAAGTGTACAAGAGTCATTTAAAACAAAATCAAACAGGCTTGAAGGACTTATTCAATTGTGATTGTACAAGTATGCAACAAAATACTGTAAAAAGACCATAGCAAGGAGATAAAATGTATAACAAAACAAACAACAACAAAAAACATTGAAATGGTAAATGGACTGTACTTATATAGCATCTTTATAGCCAACCAGGCCACTGAAAGCACTTTACAACAAATTCTGTGCCCTCATTTACCCAACCACACACACATTCATACAGCACTCTTGTACATTTCTACTAAGCTAATCTGAATAAGTCATTCTATAGAGTCTAATCAGTGCTTTAAACCCCATTCACACTCTGATGGGGCACACATCAGAGGCAATGAGGGGTTCAGGGTCTTGCCCAGGGACACTTCAACATATGACTGCTGCCAGGAATCAAATCTCCATTTGTACACACACCATAAAAAAAAAAAAAAAAAAGCGTCCAGCTTTCACATTGTACTGGCAGGCATAAGTTGGTTCTCGTGTTAAGGTATAACATGGTTTTACACAAAAACGTCATAGTTTATAAACCTCTTAATGTAAAACCACTAAACATGTATTAAAGCCTATAGTATTACTGCTGATCTACCTTTACAAGCACAAAAACTAAGATTGTGAAAATCTGTTGCATGCTAGATACAAAAGTCACCAGCCACTTTATCATGACTACCTGTTTGGTTGCTTAACACAAATAGTGTAGCTAAAGCTACATGGCAAAAATGCAATGCATTTAGGCGTCTTGACATGGTGAAGACAACTTGCTGAAGTTCAAATTGGGCATCAGAAGAGGGAGGTAAAGAGATTTAAGTGGTTTTGAACATGACACGGTTGTTGGTACCAAACAGGCTAGTCTAAGTATTACAGAAACTACTGATCTACTGGGATTTTTACACACAACTCTCTCTAGGGTTTAAAGAGAATGTTCCAAAAAAGATTTAAAAATCCAGTGAGCAGCAGTTGTGTGGATGAAAATGCCTTGCTGATGTCAGAGATCAGAGGAAAATGGGCAGACTAGTTTGAGATGACAGTATCTCAAATAACCACTTTTTACAACCAAGGTATGCAGAACACCATCTGTGCACAATGCACAACCCTGAAGCAGATGGGCTCCAGCAGCAGAAGACCACACTGGGTGTCACTCCTGTCTGCTCAGAACAGGAAACTGAGGCTACAGTTCACACAGGCTCAACCAAAACTGGACAATAAGAGATTGGAAAAATATGGTCTGATGAGTTTGTGTAAACCCTAGAGATGGTTGTATTTGTGCATTAATATTAAAATAGAAAAATCCAAACTACAGCATCATAGTTGTAAAAGTAGTAATATTTTTTGTTGTTTTGAAATCAAATCACTTATTTCATGTGATGCATTTTCCTTAAATACTGCAAAATGGGAAAGCTGTTGTAGTCATAGTGTCAAAGATTCATATCTTTCCTGGCTAGTTGATACACAAACATGTTGCTGTATAAACCTTATGTTTGCCTACCATAGAAATGCAATATGCGTCTTTGCAATATTAGTTTTATGTTTCTTGTCCTATTTAACCTTCATCTGCATTTTAGGCTCTATAACATAATTATTTCGCAAAAATGTAAAGCAGACTTTGCCTTTTTTTAGCGCTCTTTATTGTAAGATGAAACAATTTCTAGTTGTTTGACTAAGTTCAAAAATATTACAACCTTTTGTACATATAATCAAAAACAACTAACCCAACAAAAATTCTAGCAAGTGATCTTTAGAAAGGTTTAACAAAACAACAAGAAAAGTCTCTTCAGTATAACTGAGTGTGGAATGCTAAGCTTGGATACGCTGTTATACTGAATGTTAAATCTGTAAGATTCTATGTATGTAGGATTCACCGTGCAGCAGGTCCATACACTCAAGGTTAGTCATATTTGATTGAAAGCTTTTCTCCACCTTCCTCGGGTGCCCTCTTGTTCCTTCCTCTGCTGACGGCTTCCTCTCCCACTGTTTCTATCTGCCGACTAGTTCTGTCAACAGATCATCCCGTCCCACTGAGAATGAAATCAAACCAGAGGTGGCTCTCTTCTATCCACTGTCATTTCTCATTAAAGAGATATGAATCACTCCTGACACCATGTAATTGGTAAATGGTAATTTCTGAGGGAAAATTCTGCGAGAGTGCAGTGAAATCACTCTTTGGGTTTGAGATCGGAAGGATTATGACATGAAGCTTAACTGGCTCTTCCTACTGTCTCTTTTTATTGTATCTGATAGTCAGGGATTCCTCTTGCTCTGGAATCACAGACATTGCTTATCTAGGTACACTCAAATAATGGCTCCACTGGGTTTTAATATCAGCTGGTATATATCATCTCTGTGTCTTTTAAACCTCGATTTCACAGCTGAAACCTAAAAGAGAACATTTTCATTCAATTCCACTTGAAAGGAAAGCTCTGTTGTTCTTTGTACCTGAAATAAAGCATTGTGGAAAAACAAAAAAAAACTTGTAAAATTATAATATAGATGTGACAAACCACCCCTTTTTTATTTCCAACATTCCCCAAGGTTTGGGTGAGCAATTGACTATTCTATGCTCTGATTACTTTAACATTGCAATATAGAGATAAAAAAGGAAGAAAAAAGAGGCTGGGCCCCAGTAATTTGGAAATTATTGCTGCACTAAATTCCCCAGAGAGATGACGGTCGTAGTGAAAAGCTTAATTGCTTTTAGTGTAGTGTTTCATTTATTAAAGTACCAGTGCAGACGTTATCAATAAATTTGCTTCCATTTCTTTTCTTGCAAAATTTGGCATAAATCTGCTGCCTGATAATGACCAGAGATGCTTACATTTTCTGTACCCTTGCATAAATTGCATATACTTTACCTTTTTTCTTTTTTTTTCTATCACTTTCCTGATTGTTGTGTAGCACTCCTGGGGTGTTCTGTTTCACAGAATAGATGAAATATGAGAGCGCTTCATCAAATGCAAGCAAATTTTCATGCCGTTAATAGGAGGCTTGCATGTGTGTCACCGATTGCCTAGCAACAACGGGGCGGTGCATCTATGAAGGTCCCCACAATAAAGGCCCAAAGAAAACTCAACACAAAACAGAAAATGCAACACAAAAAAACATAAATATAATCCATTAAGCACAGAAAAGAAAGCTAGTATGACATAAAACAAAACCATGAATAAAAGTACCCTTCACCTCCTCAAAGAAAACAAACATGAATAGAATGAACTACGACTTGTTTAAAAATCATGTTTCTTTTTGCTTTGTTGTATTTTTAAAATGTGCTTTTTCTTTGTTTCAAGTGTTGGGGTTGTGAAAAATCTCAGAGGAATCTAATGCCTCCATTGCATATGAAAATAAACATTTGAAAGTTTGTTCCTATTAATTCATTTTACAGTAGATAAGAAATTTGTTTTTTTAAATACATCACTTTAAACCAGGTAGACTGATTTGGATACAGACCCAGATGAAGTCCTATTTGGACCTAGATCAGTTTTAAAAATTTACCTAGATACTTTTCCTTAGCTTCCATAAACATGGTAGCCTTTCATTTACTGTGGGATGACCCAGTCCCTCCTCTTTGTGTCTCTCCTTTTGCAGAGAGAAGTGGACTCGCTGAAAAAACAATGCCTGAGTAATGAAAATCAGACCACTTAAGCCAGATCTCCTAAAGAAACCCTTTGTAATAATAAGGCACAGATCTATTTGGGCTTCTCCTAGAAAGAACTGTGCTTCGCCAAGCCTAAAATATTGATTTCCTTATAAAATTGAAAAAACTTCAAGCTCCTTCAGGCTAACTACCTAACATCAGGGCATTTTATATTTGGTGAAACATGCAATGCCTTTCAGAAATCTATTTATCACTACTGGCACAATGAACTTAATTACCAACATATGAATTAAACATGGTATCTGCCGCAGTTAGCCAGGTTTCACTAAAGTTGCATCCATCACTGACACTAAAGCTGCAGCTGGTTTACAGGTGAAGAATTACAAAACGTCAACTCTAGAAAGGGCACGTCACGGACACCTGCTATGAATCTGCCTTAATGGTTTAGCCAAATATGTTTAGAGTACAGGCAACCATCATCTCAAAAGTCATTCTTACAGAAAGAAAACATGATCACATGATCATGTTAAAATGTTCCAATATGTCATAAAACGGTATGTAAATTATGTTTTACATGTTATTTTAACATGTTTTCACAGGTGAAACTGTCCTTTTGGTTTGAGTCTACATGGTAAAAAATGAGCAAAACATGTATTTCATAAGGAAATGTAGCATGTTTTTTACACATAAAACCATGTAATTTCCACAAGTGAAGTTCATGGTTTTTTTTTTCTTTAAATGTAATAAGTGCATGACATACCACTAACCATTGACTGTGGAATATTTAGTAGCAAGGAAATTTCATGACTGGACTTATTGCAAAGGTGGCATCATATTACAGTACATCGCTGGAATTCAGTGAGCTCTTGAGAGTGACCCATTCTTTCACAAATGTTTATGGAACCAGTCTGCATGCCTTGGTACTTGATTTTATACACCTGTGGCCATGGAAATTTTTGGAACACCTGAGTTCAATAGTTTGGATGGGTGCAAGAATACATTTGGCAATATAGTGTATTTAAATTGGGTTTACCATTTTCTGTGTTCCCACAATGGTAATCTTATCACAAAACCAATTTATTTTCATTCTTTACATATGAACAACTAAAGAAAGTAAAATTTTATTAAATGAAAAAATTAGTATGTATTAGCATGTATACAAGCACTGCTTTAGGTGTACTAATATGTTTAGGATTCGGCACCAGCATAAACACTGAGTGCAAAATAATTATTGTTCAATTTATTGTTGCATTTAATTCACGAAGAAAACCTTTTCAGTTTCCATGTATGACTAAAATGATTGTATGTTTTCTTCATGCACAGTCTTGGTTAGACCTTTTAGTCAACAAACAATCAAGGTTAGGTAGACTGGATTGCATTAAATTAAATTAAAGTCAGTAATTAAAGAACTAAACATTAGCAGCATAAATATTGACTATGTATTAAAGGAATAAAAAATGTGCCTTGTGTTTTAATTAGAGATTAGTCTTACAGTTGTAAAACACAAATACATTCATTTATTGGTTTTTCTCTTCTTGTTTATGGATAACTTGATCAGACTGCTAAGTTGCTGTACAAGCCTGTTCAAAAACATCTAGAGCTCTAAATAGGGATGAACAGATAAATGCTATTTGAATAATTATGTCACAGTGTGCGTCTTACACATGGAGTGGTCAGTCCCTTCATAAACTGGGCCTTTGCTGGACCAAATCTCCTGATATGATACTGAAGAAAAAAAGACGAATAATTATAATGAGCTCAGGCAGTCTAACCCTTGCACAATGGTTCATTGACATGATTAGAAGTAAATAAAGTAATTACCCGTCGTGCAGTTTGAAAAAGCTCCTGCATATAAATAGGCATCATTATAGGGAACAGTGGATGAGTTGCAGAGCATTTCTACCTTTGGTAGAAAGCGATTTTGATCTAAATTGATTGCTATGGGATTATCCAGGATTTATTAAATATTAAGGCATTGACTTTCACTAATGTAGATAATTAGGGTTTATTCAAAGTCAGGGCAGAATTGGCATAAAATGTGCATGGAAAGTGATTCATTACTGAGCTACTAGTCAATTCATCAGTTATGATTTTCATTACATATCGTAATTAAGAATGCTCAAGCTGAATTGATGCAGTTTTTAAAAGTCTTATTACCCTGCTATTTGGATTAACAAATACATTCTGAGATGTGTTGAAACATACCCTGAACAGAGCAGTACAATCTAAGTCACAGCAAAATTATTATCCAATTAAAAGCCGAGTTGAGCTAATTGATTATTGAAGTGTTCACATGCAGATTTCTAGATTCATCATGTTAAGCAAGAAGTTGTTTAACAACAACTGAGCTGCTCAGCTGATTACAATTTAGACATGAGATCTCTGCAGATCATTGCAGTGGTATATATCTGTTTGGATTTTGTTTTCTTTTACTTCCATTGCACATCCTCTTTTAGAGTAAAGGAGAGCAAAAAGAAAACAAAATATGTGCTCATCTTCTTCACTTTGTCTATAATGAGCCTGCAATATGTAATGTAGTGCTTCATTCATGCATTTAAAGTAACATAGATGAGGTTGCCAAAGTTAAGTCTTTTTTCTTTCAGTTCCACTTTCAACTCTTTTAAAACAATGTTGGTAACGTGTGAATGTAAGACTTCTTGTATGCAAGTACAAACCTAATGTCACTAGTGTTAGTCAGTAAAATTTCAAGTTTATTCTTTTTTCTGCAAATTCTGTTGGCCTTCAATCAACAAGAGGCTTTATGAGAAAAATACATAAAATCTACATGTACACAAACCTTGGGTTTTCTGATTAATCCCAAAGATTTGTTGTTAAATTACATGCACCTATTTATTTCTGATGATTTGGGCTTCTTATTATAGACAGATGCTGATGAAATTTGTCTCTCTTCCAAATGGTACCACCCACACTTCGCACCCATCATTTGGCCTTTCCTACACTGGATGTACCAGGTGCTAAAGAATGGATGAACTATGGCAATGTGTGATAATTTATATTAATACATTTTATCTTATGCTGACAGCAAAAGAAAAGATCCCTCTTCCTCCTGTAGCAAAAGGAGAAACTTCTCCAACTCCCGCAATCTAACAGTCGCTGTGTGTAAATATGCACACGGATTCTAGATGCTGCAGGTGTAATAAAGCAGATGCTTTAAAGCAAAGGCTTGCCTGCTTGTGTTTTAGACAAACATTAGAAATTATTATATTATGACCATGCCTCAAAAAAGAACTGTTTTTTATTTCTTCTGCCCTACCATTCAAGTTTTTTTTTCTGAAAAGCCTGAATGTCTAGTTGTAAACATGTCAAAATAATAATAATAATAATAATAATAATAATAATAATAATAATAAGTAGTAGTAGTAGTTGTAGATTTAGTAGTAATAGTAGTATAATAGTATAGGTATGCAGAGACCAAAGCTGCACAGGTACATTTTGGAAGAGGGACAAACTGATTTGGAGCCCTTATAGACTAATTCAAATGAACATGTCAGCTCAGATTTGGAACTTCACAGACCAAGGTTGTCACTAACTTTGACACAATTTTTAAATTGCAACTAGACACAAATTATCTGGCAATGGCAAATCTGTCTTTGACAATGCTAGTGTGAATTCTCAATAATTCATGGTAATCATAGCAAGTTTAAACAAAGGCAACTGAACTTGTTTTTTTAGTTCTTGAGGATGTTTCAGCTCTCTGTTTAATGGTCCGTCTATGTTCCTACCCTCACCTATTGTCACAATCTTTCAGTAGTGACAGAAAGAACAAGATCACAGATACAGGCGGTTTTCTCTGCAGGGCAGCTGGGCTCTCCCCTAGAGATGGGGTGAGAAGTTCCATTATCCTGGAGGGATTCGAAGTAGAACCGCTGCTCCTCCACATTGAGAGCCTATTGAGGTGGTTCAGGCATGTAGTAAGGATGCCCCCTGGATGCCTCTCTAGAGAGGTGTTCATGTACAACTGTACAGCTGGGAGTAGACCCCGAGGAAGAATGTGTCTCCTAGCTGGCCTGGAAATGGCTTGGAGTCCTCCTGGAAGAGATAGAAGAGGAGGCTGTGGAAAGAGATGTCTGGGCTTCCCTGCTCAAGCTGCTACCCCCTTGACTTGACTCCAGAACAAGCAGCACATAATGGATGGATGGATGGTGTTATGCAGGTTTAAATCCACTTTGGAATAGATCCTAGTCAAGCTGGCTGTCAGCTCGACTTCTTGAGAAACTCTTCCTTCTTCTCTGAACTGAGATTGCTCTAACTGCTTTCTACTGCAGGTAGGATACCAACATCACTACGCCACAAAAACCCATTAAAAGGAAAGGGAAAAAAAATCAACTGTTCCTGTACAAGTTAGAATTGCCCACACATCAATCAAAAACTTAAAATTTAATAAATTGATAAAAGGTTTAGCATGAATACCTTTACATGTGTATTCACCTGCTGCAGCATTTGGAAGCTGCATTTCAGCTGAGGCTTGTTAGGAGGGAATAAGCCTGCTGCCTGGCTAGGCCTGATTTAGTCTGTTCCATTGACAAGATTCTTTGGCCTGACCAGATTCAGTGACAAGATGCAGTGGTAAAAGGATTTTTGTTCACTAGTTGAACCTTTTACACCTTTCTCATGTATGCTTCACAGTGTCTTAGTTTGAAGGGCTTCAAGAATGAGAACATCAGGAATTAGAAAATATGCAAATAAAGATCTGTTGTGTTTTTTACCATCCATAGAATGTATCTATTATATTAACATCACGAAAAAACATAAATTCCTCGTTAGCAGCTTTTATAGTAGTTCTGTGAATAAATCTCACATATGTGTTAAGGCAGACTTTTTTGGTCTTATTGACTTTGGCAGAAGGCAGAGTTTGATTTCAACCTGGAACTGAAACGTTTCCGGAGTTTAATGTGCACTTGTGAATTTGTGTAAGTTATTTTGAAAGTTAAAATGAAAAAAAAAAAAAAAATAGAGCAATTAGGGAAAAACTGCAGTGGCAAGCTGTTAAATACAAGAAACGATACAAGATTTAATAGAAACTAGATAATTACAGTGTCACATTTAAAAATCTTTGATTGGATATTATTGCAGAAAGGTGTCAAGCACTGTGACTTATCAAAATCCATTTTTATTAAAATTTTGTTTCATCTAGACTTAATAAACCTGTTATGGGGATTTTAAAACCCATATTTAAAACAAATTATGCTAGTCTTTTTTTAAAAAAAAATTCTAATAAATAAAAGCAAACAGAGCAACACTTTACAGCTGATGCTGACAGCTTTGTAAGTTCTGAAATTCAAATAGGACATTGTATTCATGTGTTGTAGTTAACATTAGTTTTCTGAGTAAATCACACAAAGTGAACTTTCCATATCTGAGGCTTAAACCTGTGCGTTGCATGATAAAACACCATGGTAACAGAAGCTAAATGTATTTGAGTGTCCCCTTGTGAGGTGTTGAGTGCAGCTTTAACAACACAGACTCTGAAGAAGTTGGCGCACCACTCTTGCTATAAAGCTGGCAGAGATTTGAGTCTCTTGTTCCTGCTCGTGATTGGTGATTAACAAATGTTTTGTTCCTACCACAGATATGGAAAATGGGAATATAGACTCCCCCCCAGCTGGTGCTTGGGAGTTAATCATACAACAATGGGGTGCTGAGGTAATGAAGAAAAAGGTAAGGAATGAAAAGGAAAGGGGTGCAGACTTTTCAAGGCAAAGTTTAATT
The DNA here is from genome assembly GCF_001649575.2 of Kryptolebias marmoratus. Lineage (NCBI taxonomy): Eukaryota > Metazoa > Chordata > Actinopteri > Cyprinodontiformes > Rivulidae > Kryptolebias > Kryptolebias marmoratus. The sequence goes on along the minus strand of NC_051450.1, from coordinate 9,205,510 downwards.
GTGTTTGGATAATCTCATTGTCTGTTCATGTAGCTCTTTTCACTTCCTGTATTCTCTTCAGAAGTACTTTGTACAAGTCAGGTTACTGACTGTCAAGTGACTGATGCAAGATTTTGCATCTATTTGAATTTTAATTGATTTCAGTTTCAAAAGTAACTTTTCCAAGAAAGTGTGCAAATAACAAAAACACTGTAGTGTAGGCTGAGCAGTGAATTAGAATCACATACAATATCTGTATGTTAAAGCAGCTATAAGGTAAGTTGTATTAGTTTTAGTTTATACATTTAGTTAAACAACAATTTTGACCAATTAGCATTTTATTAACACTAAATTCAGCTGTATTAAATGAATTTGGTTACAATGAGTTCATTTAATGAATTTGACTTGTTACCTTCCCAGTATAGCCACTTGACATGACACTGGACAATTCACCATGAAACTGGGCTTTAACTGGATATCCAGAAACTTTCATCACTTTGCCTCACCAACAGTTGGTTCTTTCTGACTCATAACAAGCTGTTAAACCCATCTTTTGCACACTTTTAACCTACCAGACTGTAGTGGCTGAAAACAGTCATTTAACTTCAGAAAACACAGAACTTTCTTGTCTTGTCGTTGTCAGAAGTTTCTTTCTCATGTAGTGAGTTTATTTCTAGCTTTACAGCTTTAAAACCCCAAGTTGAGTGAGCAGTAGACTAGAATTTGATACAGTCTGCAAAGTGAAATTACTGTTTTTTCGCCAAATGCGGTTGGGAGGCTTGGCAAAGAGTACTAAAATGCCTTCTGTTCTTTGTCAAATAAGGATGTCAGAGGTATGGCAGTAACATATTCAAAATAAAAGCATCTCCCAAAACAACTTTTGATTGTAGCTGTGCTAAAATAGGTTTTGCTGTTGTCATTTCTCATAACAGTATATTCCATACCTTTCAAGCAAATCTCCTCCTCAAAACATGCTGACTACAGTCTGTGAATAGTTATTATGGTGCCACCTTTTCAGAGGAATGGAGTTATTTATTTGAAAAATAGAAAAGTTAGGGCAAAATTGTCTCAGATAGCTTTGCAGACATTTAGGAGCAATTGACTGTTTTGTTCATGAATCCAAGTATTTAAATGAGAGTTAAATCAAATGGCTAACTGCGGCCATGTTACAACCTTGTTCATAAAAAAGAAATATATAAATTGTAGACAGTGAAAAATAAATGTGAATATGGGAAGATGGTAGAAAAAAATAGTTGTGAAAAATGTCAATAGAAGGCTGAAAAAATTGTGTTAGAATAAAGTAATCAAGTGCATTGAGTCTTTTTTTATAGTAAAAAGGCAGATTTTTTATTAATTTAGAAGTAAAATTTGTAAAAGTTCCGCTAAGAGAATTTGCAACAAGCTGAATAAAAGCAATATGTTTTGAGTGTGAAATAAAACTGGCAGCTCGGGGGGACTCAGTAGGACATAACGGGACTTCAGTGGAGAGCTTGAGCATACTTCAGTGGACTGATGTCTACATGTAGGCAAAGTAATCATAAAAATGTAAGGACTTTCATTATTTACATCAATTTATTTGCTACATTAGATTTGTCAAGACCAGTAAAGTTAGATACTTTTGTGATATAGCTATCCTAAAGAGCCATTTGCCTATTTTTTCTTTTTTGTACAAACAAAAATGAATAAATATGTTAGAGCTGTTGCATGTCCTACTTCCCTCTTTGTGAGTATATTTTGCCAACTAAATGTGTTCCAGACCTTCTTTTGCCCAGTGTCTGTTATCCTTGCCCCTTTCTACTCCCTTAAGTATTAAGCTTGCACCCACCAAAAATATAGTAATGTGTCCTCTTTATGTCTACTTATCAGACACAACATTTTTATGAAGAATAAAAAAGAGCAAGATTTCTCTTCTCATCTCACTCCTGTAACTCTAAAAGGGAAATCTAATTCAAGTTCTATAAAGTATTCATACACTGAACTAATATAATTTGTCAGCTTTCAACATGGATTCTACTCAGCCAGATACAAATCTTCAGTCCTGAGAGGAAACTAAGAGGATATTTAAATTTGACATAAAGAAAGAGAGAGAGAGAGAAAAAAAATGAATGTAGACTACCACACAAAAGAACATGTTATGGTGATTTCAAAATCACAACAATTTACTGTCTCACAAATGTATAAAAATGTTACATAACATTTTATAAAAGTAACTATTATCATATACAGTGACAAGTCATAAGTATAGCTAAGTAACAAAAAGGATTAGCTAAAAATAGGAAAAGAAAACTTTTATTTTTCAGTGATCACTTAGTAGTGTGACGTGTCGAGTGCCAAACACAGGAACACAAACAAGGCAGTAAAAAGCAAATATGGATAGTGTGGGGGTGAAACGGTTCAGTGCTTTGCAATTAATTGTGTAAACTGACCCTAAACTCCAATAGCTGTGTCGTTCTTTAGCTTCCCGGAAGACAAGGAAGCTTGATGGATGTGGTTAGTTTAGCTCCTGGTAAAAATTAAAATCCCAAATCTGGTGACTGACTGTGCAGTTAACATTTTGAAGAGGACCACCTGTAATACAGACCTTTAATAGTAAAACAACCGCCTCCTGCTGTCCAACCACCACCAGCCACCTCAAGCTGGGAAACTCCTTGAAGATGGTGTGACATCACTGTAAACCTTGGGGGTTCCCAAGTGAAATGTGGTGCTTATGTTCCTGACAGCATTACTCCAGACCAAAAAAATATATATATCTTGTTTTCAAACTGTTACTTTTGTTCATAAAAGTTATTTCTTCTGCTTCCTTTTTCCCTGATAAACACTGAGACAGCAACTTCCTCAGTGTCCTACAGCGGTTGGTCACAGCTGGCCCCACCTCCTTCTACGTCACCAACCAAAGAGGTAACTCCACCCACACAATCGTCCCACTTTGGGATTTTGACACAATAACTCTAATAAAAAGTCAATAATGTTTTAAATCAGAGACATGGATCACTCGAGTGTTTTATGATAGTGTTTAACTAAAAGAAAAACATGAAAACTCAATATTTTGATATTTTATTTCATTTCACCTTTAATGTGTCTCAATGCAAATGGTAAAACCACTAAAAGACACTTGAGGCAATCTATTTCAGGAAAACTGCCTTTAAGAAACAATTTAAAATGTGCTCAATAGCTTATCTCCCTATAGCACAACAGTATCTAACTCCCCCATTAGCTGCTGCAAAAACATTCAAACAACCAAAGCATCTATTTGTCTCAGATAAAGGTAATAATCGAGCATTTAAGTGACATGCATAAGCATATATCTTGTTCCTACATTTTAATTGTCTTCTTAATTACTTTCCAAGACTTTGACATAAAAATTGTATCTAAAATAAAAAAAAAGTATGACACTATAGCTTCTCCGTATAGCTTAATGGAGGCAGACATAGCAGCTGTCTTTATTATAACATATAGCTCACATGTATAAACCCAACTGTTTGTCTTACATTGTTAATGGTCCTCCTAATGAATTTCAGAAAACTTACAGTGTTAATGTAACATTTAAGATACCGTGGAGGCCAAAAGTAGCAAATAAAAACTGATGCATCATGCTGTTCTGGTTAGTCAAAGCCATAGCATCTCTGGGAAACCTGCTTGGAGTCAGAATGTCTGTCAGTCTTATAAAAACATACTTGTTTGTAAAAACAATGTTAATGTGCAACATTGTGTTCTCTGTGGCTGATTATGGCCTTAAAGAGAACTAAGAAATATAAGTATTATTGTTGCTACTCCAAGGGGGAAAACCACACTTCAAAGCTGTCAAAGAACATGTGAAACTGTATTAATTGTTCAAATAAATCTGTCAGCTGTCAGTCATTGAGTTCCTTGCTTAAATTTGAAGTAAAAAGCCAAAAAAGCATATCCTCTAACATTTTTCCTTTTTTTATTTTTTTTATTGGCCATTGTTATTATAGAAGTTTGATGCTGAATCATTTGGGGACCACAATACTATCCTACAAGCCTTCATTCTGTCGCATTTTAGGGCTGTAAAAGCATTTAAGCTTTACACATGAATGAAGCTAAATGTTCATCTTGGTTGTATGATTTTGTTGAAAGGATTGAGCTTTGAAATTTTTGGAATACACATTTATACACACTGCCTGAACAAGAAATAAAATGTCACCACAGTTTACCATTGAATAATTACTGCATGGGTGATTATGTTTCAGCTGACAACAATTTAATTTTGACTGATGCAGTGAGTAGCTTTTCATTTGTTAAACAACCATATTGAAATACATCCCGTGGTTGTAGAAAATATGTAAGTCTGTTTGAAAAGGGTCAAATCACTGGCATGCATCAAGCAGAGAAATTACTAAAATCAGGTTAGGAACTGTTCAACACATTATTAAAAACTGGTAAGAACAGTGGGGAAACATCATCTTTGAGGAAGGAATGTGGTCTGAAAAAAATCTTGAATGATTATGAGTGGAGATTGCTTAAATATTTAGTGAAATAGAGTCGTAGAAAAACAGCAGGAGAACTCCGCCATGTTCAATAGTGAAAGTAAGGGCATTTCCACACACACAATGTGAAGGGAGCTCAAGGGATTGGGACTAAACAGGTGTGTAGCCATAAAAAAAACACTTATTAGTGAGGCTGATCGGAAAAATACCGATTCCAAATTGCTAGGGAGCATAAAGATTGGACTTTGGAGCAATGGAAGAAGGTCATGTGGTCTGATGAGTCTAGATTTACCCTATTGCAGTGAAGGGTGCATCAGGGTAAGAAGAGAGGCAGATAAAGTGATGCACCCATCATGCCTAGTACCTACTGTACAAGCCTGTGGGAGCAGTTTTATAATCTGAGGTTGCTACAGTTAGTCTGGTCTAGGTTCAGCAACATTATGTGCTCAAAGAATGAAGTCAGCAGACTACCTGAATATACTGAAAGAGCAGGTTATTCTATCAATGGATTTTTTTTCTTCCCTGATGGCACAAGCATGTTCCAAGAGGACAATACCAGGATTCATCTGGCTCAAATTGTGAAAAAGTGGTTCAGGGAGCAGGAGACATCACTCTGACACATTGATTGGTCCACAACAGATTCCAGACCAGAACACCCTTGAGAATCTTTGGGATGTGCTGGAGAAGACTTTATGCAGTGGTCCGAATCTCCTGTCATCAGTGCAAGATCTTGGGGGAAAATTAATGCAACACTGGACAGAACTAAATGTGACATTACAGAGGCTAGTGGAAACAATGCCATAGTGCCATGCGTGCCATAATCAAAGCTAAAGGCAGTCCAACGAAACATTTGTGTGTGACCTCTTCTTTGGCCAGGCAGTGTATTTGTACATGTTGTATTTATATTTTTTTCCAAGCTATTTTGTCAGATTGTGCAACAGTGTGCAGCCTAGACAGAGAAAAACTTCACCAGTGATTTTCTCGCCACAAATATTTCACAGAATGCAATTCTTCTCTGCATGAATATAGTAAATATAAACACATCTAACTTTAGCCCTGCTTATTGCCTTACATGCAGTTGCTGCTATTGCAAGTTGGGTACAGTCTGAAAAGTAAGTTTTCAGCTTTCCCTTCACTCACACATATGACTGGTCCATAGCACTGATTTGCTATATAGAATTCAAGTTCTTGGTTAGAAGGAGCTGCCACTTGTAGACTTTCTGGAGATGTTATATTTGGTGATGTAAAATGTGTTCACGTCACACCCAGCCAGGCCCTAGTTGTACATCTCAACAGAATGTCTAGAGAAACTATCTTCCACAATCTGTCAAACGGTGCAGCATTGGTCTACCAATTACAGCTGTGAAAAGCGAGCAGCTGTCTTGGCTCTACAAACTTCTGTGCCACCATGTCTCATCCTGCATATTACACGTCTCACATTGTAAAAATGTGATTGCATACAGGGAAGCATGGGCGAAATGCAGAGCAGACACAGAAGATGATAAGGGATTTTAAACCTAGTAATCAAAGGTTGATTATGGCCACTATTAAAATGATCTCTCCCATAGAATTTTAGAGCTTTCGCCAGTGGAGTGACAGTGAGATACCTATATACCTTTTTTTTTATCATACACCAGAATTCAGAGACAGCTGCTGCAGTGTTATGTGTATGTCAAGGTCACTGGCATCCAAGCGTCTTGGTGTAAAAGTAAAAAATAAAACGAGAGCGGGATCAACAGACACAGATATTAGATCCCATTGGAAACTGCTGTAGATAAAAGGATTATTACAGCATATTTGTGGAAGCCTTAAATGACATAATCTTTTGAGTTTCTATAATAAAGTCTTTAAAAAAAGATTTCTATTAATAGGCCCATTTCTGTCTTTTTTCAGGTCATTGTAAAGACACCATATATTCAGGTTATATACACTTCTTGTGCATGGCCCCATTTGCAGCAGTCATATCATCACATTGAAACATCATCTGAATGTCACAGCAGTGCTGCTTGAGTCATAAGTTGACTGGAACTATGTTTTCATCTGCCAGTAAAATATAAATAGATCTTCAAATTAACTATTAAATTTATGTATCTTTTATCAACTCTCAGCTGAACTAAGTGATTTGGTTTTTAAAAGCTGACATTGATGTCCCACTGAGCAACAGGCGCAAATTCATTGTTCAGTCTTTTCATAGTCCTCTTGTAGCCCTGAATGTTTCAAGCTAAATCTGGATCATCTTTCATGCAAGCACTTAGTCAAGCATAAAATACAAACAGCTGCAAATATATAGACAAATCTTGCAAAAATTCCAGAGGGATCTAACCAGATTTTAACACTGTTGACTTGCTGTTTGAATGCCCTTTGTCACGCAGTTCTTAAGTTGTTGATATTCCAGTTTTAACAGTAATGTCATCATTAACAAACACAATAAATGTGTTGCGCTTAAAGTTAACAACGAGACCATAGTTTAGCAATTAATATGTACTTAAACAAAAAGTGAGGAAATTTGTTTGTTGGAATATTTCTTTGTTCTAATGCTTCTTAGCAATAAATCTTATATGGTTGGGAAGCTTGCCAATCAGGTATTTGACCATAGTGACCATTATGGCTGAAATTAAACAAACAAACAAAACAACAGTAGTACAAGATTGCATTCATATCTGACATAAACAAGCAAACTGGTTGAACACCTGACTGTAATCTTAGCTGAAAGGTGTGCTTTAAGATGGGATGGTTCCATGTTTTATTTCCTGAGAACCTCATATGATACACCGTGGCCTTAGCTCTTCAACTGCTCACAATGAATGATTACAAATTTAAAACTCTAAGCACTCACAGAGCACGAACCTCTGCCAAGGCTATAAAGTGATTAGAAAATAGTGCAATTTGGGTCATGTTCTGGCTCACCACCAAAATTTAATCCCTAGATTTTTGTGACAACCCCAATGTTTCCTGGAAATTTCATCCAAATCTGTTCATCAGTTTTTACCTGATCTTTGCTAACAGACAAACAACTATACCAACGGAAACAACCAAACTTATAACTTCCTTGGTGGAGGTAACAAAAGGGTCACATACTGGAACATTGACAAGTTTTTAACAAATGGGTTACCTGTTAGCTTGACCTTTGACCCCATAAACCTTGAAATCAACAGGCATCATCTTTGACCCATGAGGTGTTCAGCTGTGCAGTTTGACATTTCTACATTACACTGTTTCAGAGTTAGAGCACTAGGTCAGCTGTGATGTTGACCTTTGACTCCATGACCTTGAAATCAATTGTGATCACCCTCTGACCTAAGAGGTGTCCAACTGTGAAGTTTAATTTTCCTTCGTTACACAGTTGCGTAGTAAGAGCATAAGGTCATCTGTGACCTTGATCTTTGACCCTGTCACCTTGAAATCAAATCTCCTTCACTCCCTTTAAACCCTTTCCACCACCTATCTCCCTCTTTTTTCTTTTTTTTCCCCTCTTCTCTTTTCTTTTCCGTATCTGTGTCCATTACATTTGAAATACACCCTAAAAAATTCCTAATAACATTTTATACATAAATCAAGTAGAGCATCACAGCAACAGCCTTGTACCAGGTTTGACGTTTCCTGAAAATGTCATGAAAATCTATTCATAACTTTTTGAGTAAGCTTGACCACAGACAGACAGACAGACAGACAGATGATACAGAAAACATAACCTCCTTGGCGGAGAGAATAACTTGAGCCAAATGTCCTCTTTATTTTTTTTTTTCTTGCCAGCAGGAATTATAAAGACTTCTCTGGAGCTGCTTAATTAGCCACGAGTACATTGGTTAACTATCGTCCACTACAGTTTCCACAGAGGTACTTGAAAAATTCTCCACTTCTGTACCCAGTAGTTTTCATCCAGAGCCAAGTTTGGATAGTGCTTAAACTTCTCCTCTTTTTGGCTATCTCTGCTTTTTAGCTTTCCATCCCAGTTCATGTTGATAGTTAATTAGCTTGTAATTTACCTTTTAAAAAGTTGATACTAAAATTTCCACAAGATGGATCTTACATAACACCAGTGGTGCCACAGATCGAGAACCATGGGCTTTGATACATGTATTTAGTTTAGAGGTTATTTAGACATCTTTTCAACCCAAAAATGCTCAGTGGGGATATCAGCAACTAAAAAACTGAGTGAGAAGACATTAACTCTCATGAAGCCCTCAAACAAGAAAGAGACAAAAAGAGCTGGCGAAGCCCTTGTAACTTCAGGTCAATTTGACCCGAAGGCCATGGGAGGGTTAAGACAGTGACTCAACCATATCTATTAGAGTTAAAATATCAATTTCTGGCATTTTTAGATAATATAAAGTCTAAGGTTGTGTGTGAACTCGTTAAGTTCAACAAACAAAGACTATACGTCTATGCAGCGTCAAAATCACAATTTTTGCTCAAAGAGTTTGTTAAAAAAATGAACAATACTATTTAGGTTGATGCAAATTAAAACTACAAATAATAAACAGGTAAGAGAGTCCAACTCATGGCTGAATTATGTGTGTTATATTTGACTGTCCTTCCATATTAGCTTTATATTAATCCTACAGAGTACAGGGGGTTCCATATATGAGACTCGTGTTAACACCCTCACCATTGCTTTGCCATGGTACTGTTTAAACATGGTCAGATTCCCAGCATTTTTTCCACACAGAAAACACATTTAAAAGTTAGCAGGTTGCATGTAGTATGTTACAAATACTCCTAAATGAGGTTTCTACAGTGTAATGTGAAAAATAATACAGGCAGGACTTAGGCGTCTTCATAAATTATTGTTCACTTGCACAGTGACATAAGAGAGACATGCTACAGAAGAGAATCACCATCTAAGTGTTTTTCTTCTTCTTTAAGCCATTTTGTATTTGCAGCACATCTTGGGATCACTTGAAACAGTCCCATCATTCTAGCATGGGTGAAAATTGCTGTTTAAAAGAAAGAAAAAAAAGATCATGCAGGTTGTGTTTTAATATCAAAGTGCTGTTCTGAATAGAGGTCTTTCATCCAAAAGTCTATAGGATGTTTGCAGTATTAAGTAGTTCGGCATGCATTTGTCACGTATTGCTTGAAAAATAGACTTTAATGATATTTTTTCTTTTTTTCCAAAACGAGATATTGCTTCAGATTGTGAATGTGCTAATATTGGCAGGCCATTTCTCATACTGTACAGTCCGCCTCCCATGTTTCAGTGTATTGATGAAGGGAAGGTATTGGATCACTTGTGTTGCTGCTGTCAATGATTATCCACAAAGCCACATGTGGTAACTTTGAGCTAACAGTGAATCATCATTTGTCTTGTAATTGCCCACCAATTACAAATTGAGAAAACCAAATTGTCACTTATGCAAGGCCCGTTTTTTCTGATTCCAGTTTTTTTTTTTTTTTACTGAGCAAACATCCCATCATAGTGGAATGCCTCAGCCATGTCATTAGGGTTTAACTCTTGGGCAACCAAACATACAGTATAGGAGATATTTTCAGTCATGGTTGCTTCAGGAAAGCTGAAACAATAACATCTAGTTTTATCAATTTTTCCCGTTAATGCCATGTGCACTGAACAGCTATATCAAAAGGCATTTCATCTAAGAATAAGCTGTGTTGTTAATAATGATGGGACATGCTCTGTTCAGTTGGTATTTTAGGGAACAGTGTTGGTTTAACATGATCGATCTGTGCTCTGCCGTCACGCTGACGAGAAGGAGAAATTGAAATTGATTTTTGAAGGATGTTATTAAGATCCAGGCTATGACTTTTGCTACACTGGTTTTCAAATGTAATTACGGGAATGTTACACAAAGAAACGGACCGAACGCTGCAGAGCAGAAATAACTTTTAAACTCTGCTCCAGCTAAAAAAAAGTACTCCCGTTCGTTGGATTGTCAGCATATATGGGCAAGTGTTGCATCTCTTCACAAAAAAAGATGCACCACAGTCCTCAATTTCAGAGGTTTTCCTGACTAATTTAAAGGTGCAGTCATAAGAAAATATGAAAAAACACTAACATCTATCCTAGCTCTGACATTTATTCAAATTCCTTTTTTGCCCAGTGTCACCAAGGCATCGTTGTCATGAATAATGAAAGTCAGATTAGCCAGCCAAGAACAGTGTTAGTTTTGCATATGTACACATCTCTTATGAAGCACACTGCCTCTTGGTTTCCCAAACAACATTAAAGGTGCTGTTGGCCTTGTAAGTGTGAGATGTCTCTCATCCCTCGTGGCAGCCAGGGAAATATCTCACATTTTCAACAAGGTTGTTATGTGCTCTTCTGAGTCTGTAATTCTAGGATCCCTCGGCCAATTATCTTCCGATGGTCCACGAAGCTCAACAGAAAGTGTGCTTTTTTTCTCTTATTTGATTTTTCTTGGAATATTTGATCACACAGTTAGGACTTGCATATATAAAAAAAACAGCTTTACTCAACCCCGAGTCTTGCAAATGAAAACCCCTTTAAGGTTTTGGGTACAAAACATGGTGCTGCTAATTCTGCTAGCCAGGAACTTTTATATATCTTTTTTTTTTTTTCATACTGGTCAGTTGGATTAACTTGGAGGGGTTGTGTGAAGCTGAGCTCATTCGTGACTATGGTTTCCACTTTATAATCCAATAATCAAAATAAACTGTGATAGCAGAAATAGACCCTGGGATGCCTTTGGTTGTTTTGATTTTGATTTCTTTTCTTGTTGGGAATGGGGGTTGGAGGTAGGTGTTGTGTTGAAAAAGAGTCTCTGACTGAAAAGGCAGGGTTTGGAAACAACTTCATGTGTCACTGCCAAGGGACAGTGCAAAACAAAAATAAAATACATTTGTGACTATCACAATAATACTTTGAATTTGCCAATTATACCTAAACTTTGAGTATTTGAAATTGAGGTTGTTTTTAAATGTGCAACCAAAACAACCCAACTTGTTTTTACCTGCAGAGATGAAATATTCCATATCCCAATATCTGGAAAAAAAAAAAAAAAAAAAAAAACCCCAACATACATAGTTAGGTTAAGGAAAATAGATGTTTCGGGCAACTCAGTTTTTCTGATGAGTTAATAATTTGGTGTAGCATCTGTGACCTTTACAGCACTGTTAATTTTACATTGCACGGTTATTCTATATTTTATAAGTGAACTCAAGCGCATCAACCATCCCAACCTTTTTGACTTAGTATTTTAATATTAGACTCGTGATTTTAATATTTCACGGTGCGTTGTCTTCCATTCTATCAGCCAAGCGTTGATTAGTAGATGAACTTCCATTTACTGCAGGTGTTACTTTGCAACCATTTAGCCATGGCTTTCTTTTTTTTAACAAATGATTGTTCTCTCTCCTTTTTGCCACTCAAAGTAGTCACAAAATTGAAAATCTGCTTCTCTTGTGATGAGAAAAAACAAACTATAATAGTATTCCATGAAAAGAAAAGTATTTCTTTTGTTCCGTGAGTCTCTTTTACATGAGCAAACTTTTTTTCTGCTGTACACAGCTGCACACAATGAGCTGCTGCCACTGCTTGCAATTGCCTCCTCTCCAGCCGCCACGCATCTGCATAAGAAACCAGCCATATTGAAGATAATATAAAGGGTAAAAAATGGGCTGATAAAACAGAGGCAAAGGGTCATTAAGCACCAGGTTGGGAGACAGACAGAGACAGCTTGGGAGACATAGAGTCCCAACTTCATCAAGATTAATCACTGACATCTGGTGCCTTGGAGGCCCTAGTTAGTAACCCTCTGTTTTCCCCCCGGTAGGGTGTGAATCATCGATGGCAGGCAGAGACGCAGGAAGCTCAGCCCCGGATGCTTGTTGTATCTTTTGTCACACTGCGTGACAAAAGCTTATAATAAATGACGGGGAGGAGGCAATGTGTATGCAAAAAAAAAAAAAAAAGACAACAGTATTCAGATGGCTCTGCTGCCATTTATTGTGGTAACTGAATTTCTTTGAGCACAATGAAAATTGTAATTATAAAAATGGGACTGACATAAGACACCGTGATTAATGTGAAAACTTTCCCGCATCTCATTAAAAAATGCTTAATACTCCAATGACATTTTTTTTTCTTAATCCTAGCTCGCGTGTGCTTGTATTTAGTCATGTACAAAAAAAAAAGGAAGTCCTTTTTTCTTTGTTCTAGTTCTGGTTTTTTACACATGAGGACATTACCAGGTTCTAAAATTATTTAAATATTGTACAAAAATACACAAGATCTAAACATGTCATTATTTATTGTTACCAAAATGAAGCCAAAATGGAAAAGCCTTGTGTGAGAAACTGTGTCCAGACTTGATTGTACAGGATTGAAAAGGGAAAGTAGCAGCAAGGTACTGCTAATCAAATGAACTTGATTAAGTAATCATCAGTCAGCTATAAAAGCAGGAGTTTTGACACTTTGCTGCTTTGGAGCATACAAGTGTGTGTTAACACAATGCCAAGGAGCAAAGACATCAGCCATGACCTTAGAGTAACCACTGTTACCACTGATCAATCTGGGAAGGGTTACAAGGCCATTTCCAAACTATTTGGTGTCCATCATTGTCGATTGTGAACCTTCCCAGGAATGTACATCCCAGCAAATTCAGCCTAAAGTCAGACTGTGCAATGCTCAGAGAAATGACAGAAATACTGAGCTTTTAGACTCTACAGGCCTCAGTTAGCAGCTTAAAGTTCACAAAAATGTGTCTCTCTAAAATGATTATTGAAGCACAATTTAGGTTTCAAAAGTTGCATCTAAATGAACCACAATATCTCTCTGAACCAATGTGCTTTGGACAGAGGAGATCAAGGTAGAGATGTTTGGACATATTGCACAGCCCCAAACCGTAGATGTTGTAATCTGTGATTTTGTTGACACTTCCTGGTGGACATGCTTGGCTCCTCCTACTGGTGGAGTCAGGCAGGTCCTTTGCACACCTGAAGGAGATGAGGCATCAGATGAGTTGCTGTATTTAAGGCTGTGGTGGGAACCAGATCAGCGCTGGAGCATTGCTTACCTCGTGGTAAAGTCTTCGAGCCACCTCAGTAACCTGCCTGTAAAGTTACAGATTTACTTACCTGTGTTTTTGTATTCGTCCTCTTAGTGAGTTCCTGTCTGCCTGACGTTCCAGTCTGGTTCCGGTTCCATCTGCAACGACCCAGCCTTGATTCCTCGTTGATGTCTTTTGTCTTCCTCAACAACCGATGCAGAACCTCACCTGACTATTTAGTAAGCCTCCAATCAGTTGTTTCGTTTATCGTTCATTTAAGATCCTCGTTTGATCACTTACCGTTTCTCCTCCGCTTTTCAGATTCCACTTCCGTTCTGGTCATCTCACTCCTTACTGTAAATAAACACACTTACCTGATATCCGAGTCCTGTAGTCTGTCTACCACAAAGCTGTTGTTTTCTCTTCGACGTCAGAGAAACCTGACAGTAGATATATAATATGTATAGGAATCATTCATTATTATCCAACTGTTAAGCTTAAGGATTGTGACATTTCAGTCAGTCTGACATTTTAAAGACATATGATCTTGGGTTAAGAATAAATAAGTATCCTTCAGACATTACTGGTTGCTTTAGCTGCTTCCAGATCACCTGAAGACAAGCTGAATTGATGGACATGTGAGTATTGTATCATAGTCAGAATACTGGAAAAGGAGGAACTGAGGGGCCGTGAAGAAAGAGTCCCCTTTCTATTAACTAGGACCTTGAAGGGGGCTCTTCTTAGTATCATTCTGACTTGCTGTGCAACATTATTATGTTCACTTTACGCCATTGCATCAGGCTCATAAACACAGTCTGACCCACAGTCACACAGGCTTCTTCATAAACTTGTATTGTTTGTTATTTACTAGCAGTAGAATGCTCTGGTGGGGGAGCAGGTGAGACACCTAATAGTAATCTTAAATTTATTTAAAAATTCAATATTTGCATGTGTTGCAATAGGAGTTTTGATGAATTTATGCAATGTCCCAGCAACTATTTTCATCTTACTTATTGCTTAGATCTTGCAGTGATGAAACATAAAGTCTTCTCCAGCACATCTCAAAGGGCCTCAGTGAGATCTGGACAGCCAGTCTATGTGTGAAAATGATGTCTCATGCCTCTTGAACCAATATTTCACAATGAATCATGCTCATCTCTGAATATGCCCATGACATCAGGGAATACAAAAAAAAAACCTTTTGATAAAAGAATACTTGGTCATTCATTATATTTAAATTGTCATTGGACTTAAAAGAATAGTTCAGATGTTTTGAAGTGGGATTCTGTGGAAAAGTTACAAACACTTAATATCCTACCTGTTGTAAGTAAGTCTTTGAACAACATTATAGTGTTTATTTCTGACAAGTTTGATGAGCTAACGGCTAGTCTGAGCTGGGCTACAGCCTTAGTGGTTTGCTGCCATCTTAAAACAACTTCAGTCCCAATTGTTTTGTAGCTGTTTATACAAATGCTATTTGGAAACCTTCACATAATAATCAGTTTTGTATTAAACAGTTATTCTGGTGGAAACATAATATTACTTCCGGGGGTGACTCTGGCAGTGCTACAGCTAGCTAAAGCAGGGTAGACTAGAGTTGGAGCCATTTTTTCCTGTTGCTAAGGTCAGTTAGTTTTGGAGCCATATTGACTTGGAAATAACTACAAATATGTATCAGTTGTAGCTGTATATCGAATAATTACTTTCATTAAAATCTGTCCAGTGGTTCATGAGAAAAGAAAAAAAAAAGGTTGACACCAAAAGTTAATGCCAAAGCTTTGAGCAACATCTTCTGCAATGCTTAGAGCCCGGTGTGTGTTGAGGATGATTCTTAGCTACTGCTGCGCCAAATTTTAGCTCAATAGCTGTTAAACTGACTGAGTTACAGCAAATTTTGTGTTTTCTAAAGTTGATTATTTTTGGCAGCCATCTTGAAAATGGTTGATAAATGATGAAAGCCTACTAAATGATGTTACTATCTGAAAGTTTCAATAAAATCTGTTCACAACAAACACATACACAGACATAGGCAAAAACATTACTGCCTACCTTTTGACTGCACGTCATAAATACGACACTACTCTTGGTCAGAAGACTGGTTTAAACCAGAAAACATGCAGACAGCTGTCTCACCTAAGGATCTGTATGACCACAGCTTCAGAATGTGCTAAAGACATATCGTAAGATCTTGCTTTCCATGTCAGTCGGGAGATAAGGTGGTCACTAAAGAGACAAGTGTTGAAGAGATTCTTCACGGTAGAGTAGGAGCCCCTGCTATATCAGTCTTTTTTTTTTTTTTTTGGTGGTTCAGTTGGGGGGGGCGCTTGACACTATCAGCAACAATTATGAGAGGAACATAGCAGTCAAGAAGAAGTATAAGTTCAAGCTATCTTTGTTGTTCTAAATATACAAATAGTAAAACTGGATGAAAATGCATGTCACTCTTGTACAAATCTAGTGCAACTACCTCATAACGGATGTAGACAGCTGGGTTCCGACCCAATAATCATTCTGTGGACATGCATTAGTTGGATTTTGACATTGCCATTTTTGGTTGACCAATAATTCTGGACCATCTGTAAGAGTTTCATTTTGCAGGCTGAAAGACCTTGTAAAAGCACACTTCTGTAGTTGAGACAAAGAGAAACCATTAACTGTACTAAGAGGTAGTGTTCCTTCAACAATGTTAATGTCAGCTTAGAGGCTGATGTAAGATAGTCTTTAAAGTCTGTTTTTCAACTAAAGAGGTTCCAGTGCTAAACCAGGGCTTGTGCTAGAGCTGGTTCTTAACTAGTTCTTTAAACCATGAATGGTGCTCCAAACACTATTTATGAGTCCAATTGAAAATGGTGACTATAAAGGCAGCTCTGTCTGGTGCTTTCACCTTCTTTAACTCACAATTAAAAAGACACAGACTGCAGGAAGATGAGAGACAGTGAAACTTCTGTTATTCCACAGAACATTTGACTTCAAATTCATGTTGAAGTTGGGTATTTTGTCATAAATTAAAAGTCAGACTAATTTGGGATTTTTAAACAGGGCACTCACAACACTTTTAGTGGTTGTTGGTCTCCATAAGCTCAGTCCCAGCTCCTGACAAAAGTGGTTATTTTGTTCTGGTCCAGCAAAGAGTTGGTGCTGAAATAGCTCTGACTATTTGGTGCCAGAGCTTTCAGCAGTGGAAACAGAAAGAGCTGGGGCTAAAGATAGTATCTCACTGAGCTGTGACTGCTGGACACTAGTTGGCTACTCAAAAATGCAAGAAAATTGCGAGAAAATAGGCAAATTTTCCATTGCAGTCTCACTGAATTATGAGTGTTTGCAACCAAGCAACCAGCCAGCCTTGTGGCTATGTTTTGAGGTTATACAAGTGGACATTCTGGACTGTAGCCTTAGATATTTTCTGTAGGAGGAGAGCATCCATGCAGGTGTCAAAATACAGTTAAAGCACCAAAGAATGTACAGTAGCTAAACTGAGAAAAAATTGAAATGGGTTTGAGGTGCCCACAGGAACTCTGTGACTACTTTGAGAGAAAAGTTGTTGCCCAAATTGTGTGAAAACTTTCAAAATTCAGGCAAGGACTCTTTCCTTGTGACATAAATTATGTTTTGTTTTTAAAGTGAAACTATTATCTACCAGTCAAGCAAGTTGTCAAGTTGTCAATATTTTCAGCAAAGGCGCCCTTGTTTACATTATTCTCATATCAAATTAAACTGACCCTTTCAACCAGTCATTTATTTGTGGCTCTCAGAGCAATCATCACACTAAAGAGTCTTTATGATAGAATGTAGATTAGAATAAAGAAATTAATCCACCATCATAACAATCTGGTTTAGACAGGCCCTCTTCTGTGTTATCAACAAATATAATATCCCATTTGAGTCATCTATCCTGCATTTCCAAGGGCGTCATCTCATTATTGATTGGAGGAAAGTGAGGAGATATGGATATTACCAGGCTGAAGGCCACAAAAGTACTGAAGGTGATTCATGGGAGGGTCTTCCTCATAACTCAAGCTCTGGACAAATAGTTCATTCCCGACAGTGTTGGCATTTGAAGAAATCAAATTCTTGACTTTAAAGCAGGGCCATGGGGGGATTTTACCTTGTGCATATACTACTTCGAGGTCTAGCAGTCATCTTTCAATTACCAACAGAGCAAAGTTTTTTCTACACACACAAACACCCTCCTTCCTCTCAGGTCTCTAGCAGTGTCTGTTGTTTCTCTTGTAGTACCAATAAATGTCTCTTTGTGTGTGTGTGTGTGTGTGTTTTAAGGGACAGTTCAGACATTCAAACAAAGTGATATTCTGAGAAAAGGTTCGAAATAATTTCTTACATGTTGTAGATGGCTCTATGAATGACCTAAGTTTGAAAAAAATAAAGTAACTTCTAGCTGGACTGATGAGCTGATGGCTAGGCTGAGGAGAGCCAAGACCAAAGTGAATTGCTGCTGTCATTAAACAGCTTTAGTTCCAAATAATGCCATAGGACTCAATAGAACTACTAACACAAACCTTTAATTTCACATTAAAAGGCAACTAACTGTAGCACTTCCTGCAGGGATACCATAATAATTCTGCTGGAATAACTGTGTAATGGGAAATTGATTGAGGCTATAAAATGGCGTTCACATGAACAGGATTTTTTTTTGGCAACTTGAATAGTTTTAAGACGTCATCAACCCACTTTGGTCTTTGATCAACTCAGGCGAACCATTAGCTTATCTATCCAAACTGAGGTTGTTCAACGAGCTATCCACAACCAGTAAGACAATAATTGTTCTACACAAAACTACACTTCCAAGGATCTGAGCTATCACTTTAATAGCAGCCACTGCAGAATATTAGTTGCTGCTGTTACTGAAAATAACTAGAAGGTTATCGTTTTGCAGACAGTTCTCGCTGAGCAACTTTTTGTACTGCAGGGACAAACCATTATCATATTTCTCTGTCCATGCCCTTTCGAGCAATGATCCCTCATATAGCCTCAACCTTTTTCATGTCTGTCACTTGTAGAGAGCCAATTAACATATTGTGTGTGAGGGAGTCATTCTTCCCAACAGTCTTCAGTTTGCCTCCCTCTGTTTTTGTCACTCTGCTAGCTACTGGGCACAGTCACACAAATTAGTGGTGTGGGCTGGAAGGCTCAATTACCTTTTAAGGATTTTAGAGGTAGGTTGTGTGTCCGTGTCAGCCTGTCTCAAAGCTTCCTCCAACGATAAGGGCATGAAACGACGGGAGGGAGGGGAGGGGGTAGCAGAAGGAGAAGAGCAATTGGTGTGCGAGGGCTGTGGTGAATTTCTAACTGATCTAATTCCTCTGTCTGCAGAGCGCCTTACTGTTGGCGTCCCAGTTTCCCCTAGAGACAATGGCAACTCTCTTCTTCTCATCAGCCCACCTAGGTCTCATCTCAGCACCTCGCCTTCCCTCTTCCTCCCACATTCCTCTCTCTGTCTTTCTGTTGTGCATGCCATGGTCAGCGAGGGGACAGCCAGCCGAAAGTCCATTTGAATATGATGGTAGGGGTGTACTCTCAGAGGAGCAGCACTGCTCTGTGAGCTGTGCCAGCCCTAGCCTTGTTATCCATCTGTGACCATGTAATGGAGATGGATACCACTGAAAGACTAAAAATGGAAGAGATGCATTGCCTGGTAGTTATCAAACAGAAGAAACGCTGTGAGTACTGATCACATAAGGCAGGAGAGGTTTAGAGCTGCTGTTAAATCAGTGTTGAGAAGCGACACTTTATTGATTGGCCCAAATTACTAAAAGAAAGTTAAAGTTCAAACAGTCTAAATTAGATGTGTCTGTTTTTGGCCATTGTTTCAATTGCATTTCAATTTTTATCACCCATTGCTGAAAGGTGGGCAAAAATGTAATTGCCTCAGTGTGTGTATGTGAGTTTGTTTAGCTGTCTGTTAGCAAAATATGTCACAATCCACTAAATAAATTTTACTGAAACTCTGAGAAAGTGGTAGTTGGGCAAACATCTGCAATTGATAATCATTTGGAGTCAACCCCATTCAATATGGCCGCCCCAGCTAATCAACCATAGCCGACATAAAAATGACTATAACTCCATCAACTTTGCAGATAGCAAACTAAAATTTGGTGTGTTAGTACCTGAAAGTCATTCACAACCCACACACCAAGCAACTCCGATTGTGTGAGAGCTTTCTTTAAAACTTTAGATTTAACTAATGGTGTCAGCTCTGACTGTTACCAAAATATCCCATGTACCACTGGATGGACTTTATTGAAACTCCTCAGAAAATAATTACTGGGTGTACATCTACTGTACAAATGATTAACATTTGGAAGTCAAGATGAGCTCCCAAGATAATCAACCTTAAAAAAGAAAAAAAATGGCTTCAAAGCAGTCAGATTTATTTTTACCATCTTGGCTAACTGCAAACTACTTATGGACATCTATCAGTTTTGAAATAAACTAGCATGTCAGTGAGATGCAAATTTTGGCATGTAGTTGGAGACACAACACTGCATAAAATTACATGACTTTTTGGGAATCACACTGAATTAATACACCTGTGTACATATGTAAATATGAATTACTTGCAACATTCACACATCATTCCTGCAAATAATGTTCTCCATTTTTTTGTCTGTAATCAGTCACAGATTGGTTTTATACGTCACCAACCCTTCCCAAAGTTGCCTCACATTTCTCACACTTTCGGACCCACAGAAACTAAATTTAGAAGGGTTTGAGACAGGTTACATTTGCCCACAATGACTCTGTTTACTTTGTGATAAAAACGTGTTGCACAAATCTGCAATATGAGAGTGAAGCCCAGCGGCTCGCTGGTGGACTTTGAGAACCCTTGCAATTGTTTTGAGATATTTTGGAAAGTCCCTGGTGAACGCTGTTAGCAATTGGTTACCAACAGTGACAGCCCAGTGAACTCCTCAAGTGAATTAAGAATTAAAACTTTACAGACACAAAGATAAACTGAAATGAAAAAAGAACCTTATTAAGGAGAATTGCAGCCATTATGCTGTATCTCTACATGGTGAGAGTTACCATTGGTAACCCCAATTGCACTATAGCAATTTATCAGCTGTTAGACCAGCAAGCATCAGAACTATGTTTTATTTTATACCACAATAATTTGCAAAAGCAGCTAGTTCTACTGCCAGAATGAGTGGACCTGCTCTCATTTTGATCTAATAATGGTAACACTGTTTAACTAAAACTCTGTTAAAAGATTATAAGTGTAACATTGATAAGGACTTTTTCTACATATGAAGAGAAACTTTATGGTTATTCAGTTAGTTGTATAGAAGAAAATATTGATGGAAATGGTAACATTTAAAAGCTTCAGAGTCACAAAAGATGTTTTTCCACTAGTCTTGAATTTAAAAATGATTCACGGCATGTTTTGTTAATGAGGTCTGATGGTTATTTTTTACATTTTACTTTAGTGAGTCATCACGTACACATTTATTAGCTGAGATTAATACATGTAACTATATATGTATAAGCATATATGTGTGTATGTATGTGTATATATATCCACATCAATGTAATTTTAAATTAAAAAAAAGCTTTTCTCTTTTCTCTGGTTTCAGGTTAGAAACCACTGCTCTGCTCTGTTAAAGCCTTGTGTAACAAAGCCTACATTATCACTTCTAAAAACTTAATGGCAACATCTTTTGTGAAGAATGTGTGAGAAGGAACTTTAAAAGGAAAAAATAGATTTCTGAGAGGAGTGGATCTTCAAAACCTCCCATTGTTTGGATATGTCCAGTGTCTGATAGACTCTAAAAAAAGAAACTAAATCAAAAAGGCATCAAATCAAAAAAAAAAAAAAATGTTCCTTTTATTTCATTTTCCTCTTATCTGATTCCTGCAGCATGAGACATTTTTAGTTGGAAAGCATCATGAGTTTTATAAACATGATATAACTAGAACTGCTTAGTATTTTTTTTATTTACCAAGTTGAATTAAAATTTTAATGTTGCCAAACCTTCAAGAAAAAGCTGAACAAGTTCAATAATATTGTAACTTGTACTTTTGAAATAACCAGAATCAACAGACAAAAACAGCCATTTTTTTATTATGTGAAGTCATGCAAATGTTTGGAATTCAATAAAAAGCACAAAAAACATTGTTGTTCTATATGCTTATACACTATAGCTCTGTTCATATGATAATGAATGCAGCAGGTCATTTTGCTCATCAAAAAGTCACTGTCAACAGTTAAATTCACATATTTCAGGCTACATGTTGTTTAGTGATCTTGTTTGATACAGTATAGTTACCAGTCCAGCTCATGATTTACATATGTTGTCTTCAGGTCCTTATAAATCTTTGCGCAGCAGAGAGGGCAACGTGATGACAGACATGTGGGCGTCAGTTTATTGAGATCCTGCAGATCCTGACTGTGCAAACTAAGATCTGAAAGCTCTAAGCAGAAATGCTTAACAAATTCTTTTAGAACAAAAAAAGAAAAAAAAATATATCTCAAATGCATATAAAAAGAAGAGATTTCTCATTTTGTTCTGATATATTACACCGCTACGTTTATTGCTGAATGGTTTATTCATCACACAAGTTTTTAGTCATTTAGGGTCAGTTCAGGCAAATGTTTTCCTGGGAGAGACTGGGAATTCTTCAAGATTTGTTTCTGTGTTTGATTAATGATCTTCAACCTGTCTTTAATGCACACGTGCTAACTGGGCTGTTTTTTTTGCGATTGTTCCTGCTGGTTTTACTACCTGTATTTAGTGGGAAAAGCTTCATACTGACTTTTTTTTTTTCCTTTGCTTAAACCTGGATATCCGTATACAGAAGCTGTGAAATGTTCTGTGTTAGCCTCACTGCCATTACTTTCTATGGATACAAAGATACAAATTTGCCAAATATACAGTTCGGACATGATTCCAAAACATTAACAATATCAGAGAAATAATATAGCAGTAACCAGTGGGAGAGAAAAAAAAAATCTTTGTACCTTTGGAGTATTATAACATTGTCAAACAGTTGTGTGGCCCCATTGGATCACATATGAGGAAGGGGCAAAAAAAAACAAAAAAAATAACGTTTTTCTGAACAGTTTCTTCACTGAGTTTGTTGTCAGGATATTAGGGATTCTTCTGTGGAAGGGGGTGAGTTTTGGTTTGTTCATAACTAACAGCTGAGGCGCTTTATTTAGCTTAAAATATATGCACCTTAAAAAGCAAGATAAAACACCAATCATTGTAATTGAACATTACAACTGCAAATCAGTAAGTTTATATCAGCTGCTCAGGACCAATGCTGTCTAGCATGTAGCATTTTGCTCTGTCTCCTGCTTTAAAAATACCATCCAACTTTTTTTTTTTTTTTAATGAATTGCTGTCAATTCTACTACTGTGGAATGGATTGATGCGCTACTATTTTCTCCTGTTTCACCGCATAAAAAAATGTCAGTATTGCGCAAAAATGAGTAGAACTTCTGTTTATCATTGAAAATGGCTGGTGCTGTTGAAGAATGCAGGAGTATTTTCAGTCGGTTTTGGGGTTAAAACATCTGTTTTCATGAAACAGTGTGATTAAAACACATTTGTATGTGATCTCAGGTCATTTCCATAGATAATCCTATGGGAAACTGATGACATATAGGTGTAACATTTGATGCAGTCTAAGTACAAAGTGTTCCAAATTTGAGTTTCATATTTTTCCCACTTATAATTTTGTACATCTCTCAATAACATGTGGGTTGAACCAGAAGGGCTGCTTCAAAGGTGCATGTTTATTTGAATTCCCTGTTTGTTTCACCCTGAATGCCTGTTTGAACCTTCACGTCTGCTGTTAAAATGTGTCTTTACAGCAGATCTGTTCGTGGAACTGTGTGAATACGCCTCTGTCATCAGTACATTTCCCTACAAAGAGAGATAAAGGCACAACTGAGATAACTTGCCTTTGTTGTTCCTCCACTAGGGGTCACTGTTGTGCAGGGAGATTGATCTCACCTAACCCCCCTCATGAGAAGATCAGTGAGTCCAAGTCTCTGTGGTGAATCCCCCTCCACCCCCTCTGCGCATCTCTGAGTGTCGCACACGGACTGTTTTTATGCACAAGTAAGATTTATATAAAATAAGTGCGTGTGGTGTGTGTGTGTGTGTGTGTGGTGGTGGTGGTGGTGGGGGGGTGCTAATGCAAACACAACAGTCTCTTTTCTGCAAGTGGAGAGTATAAGTATTTGATGAAGAAGTGAGCCACTGTGTATTAAAAAAAAAGGATTTGCTTTTTGGATATGGGTCCAAACAATGTTTCCTGCTCAGTGTACATGCAGTTCCCTGACAGCTTGTAGCCCTGAACAAGACAAGCAGTGTCAGCCTCGCAACTGCTTACTGTGGACTCTCTGTCTGTCTGCTCTATTAATCAGTCCAGCCCATCTATCTGCCATGGCTCTGTGGTAGATAATGCTACACTTGGGCAACAACCCACTAAAGCCCTGAAAAGCAAGAAGAAAAAAACAAACAAATTAAATAAAATCTGGGTCTGGCAAAGTGTATGTTTTATCTTGGCTTTACGACCTGATGAAAGAAGAAAATGTCATCACAAAAACAAACTGCATTATCCAAAGAAGGAAGATAAAATGAGGCCTCGAAAACTCAGCTTGTACACTTTCTGTATTTTTACTGCTGAGCAAACATCATGAGGTGAGACGTTCCCACCATGACAATTTGATGATGAGAAGGTCCAAAAACATTAAAAATGGAACAATTATGAAATCTGAGAAAATGTAAAAAGCATAGTTGTAATAATGGAGGTATTAGACAACATCAGAGGTCCAGTTTAAAGCAGAAAACATGCAGACAGTTGTATCGCTGGAATACCAGCTTGTTGATTTTGGAATGTGCTAAAGACGGTGATGCTAACAAACCAGACATTGGGTTGGTGGATGGAGTGATCTCAATCGACTGTAACACCTGGAGGAAGGAGAAGCAAGAGAAATACCAAGGGTTGAAAGAAGAAATAGAGAGTCAAGGCCTCAGTGGTGCCAGTCATCATTGGAGCACTCGGTGCTGTGACCCCGAAACTGGAAGAGTGGCTTCAACAGATCCCAGGAACAACCTCGGAGGTCTCTGTCTAGAAGAGTGAAGTCCTAGGAACAATTGAAATACTGCGTAGAAACCTTAAGCTCCCAGGCCTCTGGTAGAGGACCCGAGCTTGAAGTGAAAGTGGAACCACCCATGTGGAGAAAACAGGCGGAGTTGGGTGTCATAGCTACCTTTGGAGTTTGTTTGTTTGTTTTTAGGTATATTATGTTTTCATTTTTTATGTGTCTTTCACAGTAGAGTAAATGTTCATGCAATGCATTGTGGGAAGAGTGTGCCATAATCATATTTTGATCATTATAACCATGATATTGAAAAGAAAAAGGAGCCTGGGCCTGCTTTATTCTCTGTCAGTAAAAATAAATAATAAAATTAAAAAACAACAAAACAAAACCTCATGTAGAACAGCTCGGAACATGCATCTCCTCCTCTAATTGACATTTAAAGCTTACAACAAAAGTGGCCTAAACAATTTTATTTAAATGTCAAATGATTTACAATTGTATCACCTCACAATAATTGCATTCCTTCTGAGCTCTGAGCTAGATATTCTCTCTTATGTAAAACTGAGATGAATACCCCGGTCACACTTTTGCGTTTTTTTGCCTTTCATTTCTACAGTATGCTGAGAGATGTGGCAGTAAGGAACAATGTCACCTCTTCACATATCTGGTACCCTAACACATGTCCACCGCAAATTTATTGGTCATGTTCATAAATCCTGTGGCACAAATGCAGCAACATTGAAACATCACAAACATCTCACATGCATGTCAAAATAACAAAACAACCATATCTGTGACCCAGCAATGGCATTACACAATCTCATGCAATGCTATGCAACTGGTACCGCTGCTGCTGATTTGATAGAACCACCTCTGGCCTTTTTTTTGCTGTTGATTCTTTTTGCAGACATGTTGTTGGTCTGCTTGGTGCAGTGTTCTGCATGGAGCAAATAATAGCTGTAGCCGAGGCTTAAAGGTGTGCTAATACTAGGTAAACTACAAAATAGAGCATTACTGTGCAGGGCGTTAATCCGGCAGCAGGGTCAAGACAACAGCTGGCCTCCCACAGCTTCCTTCCATCCTTCACAATAAAAGTTTTCAACGTGTACACTGAGTTGCTCTCAAAAGACGGGGTAAAATATCCCAAGCTTATAAAAGTTGCTTGAGTAATGTGGTTATGCTAATGCTGCACGGCATAATACACTGTAAATTTCCTTTTCTCCAACCCAGTACATAAACAATGTCCATCACGGGGGCGCATCGTGAACTAGGGGTGTGCGGATCGATCCAGATATCTTCAGTACCAATGTTGGTATTGTATTTGCTTGTTACTTTAGTTTGTTTCTTTCCTATATTTAAATAAAACAGAAAGGCGATAAAAGGGAAAATTAGGTTTAGGTTTTATATTGTTCCTGATGAAAACAAAAAGCTAGAAAAGTTCTAAATCGTTCATTTTCCCTGCTTATTTTTTTGCAAATTCAATTAATTACAGGAATATATATATATATATATATATATATTTGTATTTGCTTAGAAACACTGGCTTAAATCCATCCGCTATAAATAAACCAATGTAATAGGTGACAAGAAGCGTACTGTTACATAAAGTTCTTAATTCCTTCATTTGGACCCAAATATTAGGAGTCTCTTGATACTCTACATGTGCAAAATAAAAAATAAAAACAGTGTAACCGCAGCTATGTCATTACTATGGTCTTATAAGATTTCAGGCTTTTAAAAAAATATGAATAATTGATTCCAGTGTAAAAGACTGTTCACTATTTAACAGAAATCTGTCCAGCTAACTTAAGTTTCTGTATTTTTGTTTAAACACAAATGTGTCAATTAACACAAGAAGGTCAAACTGAAAAGATAGCATTGACTCCTTTAAAAAAACAAACTGTCCAATGAACGGAAAGATCATTGCTTCATCCTCATGACAGAAAATGGGTATTAAACTGAATGCTTCATGCACATTTAGGATAAAAATAGCTACTTTTCTGCATTATTATAAAGTATAACTAGACCTGAACAGAAGTATTTTTGTAGTTTTGTTTATGAATAATTGGTCTAGAATGGAAAATAAAAAAAGGTTAATATTTTGTAAGCTTAAAGCATTAGTTTGTATTTTCGGTGGGTTTCTGTGGAGTAGTTATCAGGCATCAATATCTTACCTGCAGTAGATGGCAGCTAGAGTGATCTCATTTTGGAGAATCAAGTAGACAACCTCAATGAGGAGCCAAGCTAATGGCTAGTTAGCTAATTTCAGAGCAGATTTATACTTTATAACAGTTCAAGTGTACGCTATGTTATAGAATTTCCTATTGTATCACTTCTGCATCAGATATTTGTGCAGACTGAGTTTGTTTAGCATGTGTTTCAAAGGAAATATATTGCAACTGACTGTGTTCCATTACACATGGTCTTTAATCTAAATAACTATAGGTGTCTGTGTGGATGCATGAAATGTAAACCTACAACTCTATAAACTTTGGAATCAACCACAGCTAACTGATATTAGCCAACACAAAAATGGTTATAATTAAGTCAATTTTGGACATATAGAGCTAAAATTTACTTTGGTAATAGCTGAGAGTGAGTCACATCCAAACATAGACTCTGAACATAACATCTCGCAGTCTAATATAATATTGGACAAACAATGATCTCAGCAAAAGATGATCTTAATCTAAAACTCTGACATAAAACATAATAGGCCACATGGATTTATTCAAGTAACATTAGACCTTTACTACTGAAAGTTTATTTTGTACTACTTGTGTTTGCTGTACTGCTAACTACTTTGTTTATGATTTGTTGCAAACATGCTCACAGCAATTGTGCATATATAAGCCTTGTGTATTTGCAGATGTTTAAATGAACTGCTGTAATGTGGGTGTGTTTTGTTTGGGTTTTTTTTTTGTTTGTTTTGTTGTGTTTGCTTTGTTTTTTCTGTTGAATGAACAAACGTTTTAAATATAGGTCTATTCTTCCAAAAATCCTCTCTCACCGAGGGGACCTGCAACAGAACTAAAACTCAAAGTGACTGCATTTGTCTGTAGGTTCTTGAAACGGGCAAACCATCTGTGGCAGGCAGCGTGAAGCCCTCCGTTCTAATTGTCCCTTCTGCGGTGTTTGATATGCATAATTAGACTTTTAATAATCTTTGCCGTGCAGGTGATGTTTGCCATGAGTACAGAGAGATTTGTATTTCCTCACCGGCTGTAACGTGCATTGTGAATCTGTCATTACCCATGTAATACTTTGTCAATGAGCATGTGCACACAATGATACTCACTCTTTGGTCACATTTAAAGAGAATGTGAAAGGTTTTCACCCTGTTTGCTTCCGTTACATTCCTTTGATGATGTAAATAAAATAATGGGCAATCTCATGCAGTATTGCAAGATGACCCTCAGCTACTACCACATGAAATTGTACCTCAATATCTATAAAATTGACTGAATTATAGTCGTTTCTGAGTTTGGCTACTGTTGGTTACCTGTAGTGGCCATCTGAAATTGGGTTGACAACAAAAGTTAATCAGTAGCTGTACGTCGAGTGATCACTTCCTGCAAGTTTCATTGAAATTCATTCAGTCGATTATGAGATGCACTTTATTGCCAAAAGTATGCACTTGCATGCATCTAAACTTAAGTGATATTCCATTTTTTATCCACAGGGTTTAATATACTATTGGCCCAATATTTGCTGCTATAACAGCTTCAACTCTTCTGGGAAGGCCTTCCACAAGGTTTAGTATTGTGTTTATTTGAATTTTTGACCATTATTCCAGAAGTGCATTTATGAAGTCAGATACTGATGTTGGACAGAGAGCTTAGATCACAGTGTCCCCTCTATTTCATGCCAAAAGTACTCTACTGGTTTGAGGTCAAGACTCTGTGCAGACCAGTCAAGTTCCTTCACACTGAACTCGCTTATCCATGTCTTTATGAACCTTGCTTTGTGCACTGGTCATGTTGGAACAGGAAGGGGCCATCGCCAAACTGTTTCCACAAAGTTGGGAGCATTAAATTGTTCAAAATATTGTGGTATGCTGAAGCAATAAGAGTTTCTTTTACTGGAACTAAGCGGCTCAGCCCAACTCAAATCAACTTCACACAATAATCCCCCTCCACAAAACTTTACACTTGGTACAGTGCAGTCAGACAAGTACTGTTCTCCTGGCAATCACTAAACCCAGACTCATCCATTGGATTGCCAGACAGAGATGCGTGATTCATCACTCCAGAGAACATGTCTCCACTGCTCTAGAGTCCAGTGGTGATGTCCTTTACACCACTGCATCCACTTTGCATTGGACTTGGTGATGTAAGGCTTGGATGCAGGTGCTAAGCCATGGAAACTCATTCCATGAAGCTCTCTAAACACTGTTCTGTGCATTATGAGCCTCAGCATCTGCTGAGATCTGTGATTTTACATGGCCTAACACTTAGTGTACGAATTGCTGTTGTTCACAATCACTTGCACTTTGTTATAATACCACTAACAGCTGACTATGTAACATTTAGTAGTAAGGAAATTTCCCAACGGGACTTATTGCACAGGTGGCATCCTATCATGGTACCACGCTGGAATTCAATGAGCTCCTGAGAGCGACCCTTTTTTTTTTTACAAATGTTGAAAGGAAACACTCATTAAGTGAATTAATTTTGTTTTAGTCTTAGTCTTAGCTTAGGGAATTAAACTAAGACCATAGCAGCTCAAAGATCTGCACACTTCACATTTAATGTCTTAACTGGCAACATGCTTGAAGGAAAGAAAAGAAGAAAAGCACAGAAGACCAGAAGTTTACATTTTTCTTCTCATCCACTCAATAAAATGTTGCGAAGTTCAAAGAAGAACTCACAATATCTTTGCTATATGAAGTAATCAAGGTGTCTTAAAAGTTGAAGCACTTATTCTTTGAAAATCGAGTATGGAGTGATCTGTAGATGAAAACACATATTGACCCCATCATTATTTCTTTATGCATACAGCTGTTTCCATTTTATGTTTTTGCCAGCCCATAATACATTTCATCAAAATTGTCTCTGAACCTTCCAAAGCTACTGGATTCTTGTGAGAGTCACAGGATCAGACTTGACATGATTCAGTTTTCATTTCTTGTTAACTTTTTATGTCTCTGAATGACATCTGACTGGTTTGTTGTTGTTAGCTGAATGATGGTAAAGAAACCAATCAGCATCAAATTAGAACTTTTTTACACAAGACAAGTTTAAACTTTCTCAGAATCCCAAATCCCTGCAATATGTTTAGAGTCTGCATCCATGATTCCATTTTGTGGGGACATGCAGCATTATTTCCAGAGCAGACATAAGGAGAGAGCAGAAGGCTCAACAGATTAAAACAAACAAGATGCACAGAAAAGTCTCAAATACACAACTCTGAACTTTTATTATTATTATTATTATTATTATTATTATTATTATTATTATTATTATTATTAGTAGTAGTAGTAGTAGTAGTAGTAGTAGTAGTAGTAGTAGTAGTAGTATCGGCAACTGATATAAAAAAACTGAAATAACCACACTGAGTCAGTTGGACATGTACAAATACAAGAAAAAAGTGATCTGCTGATGTTTTGTTGTTTGTTTTTTTTTTTACAGCATGCTTGATACATTACGCAACAGCAGATGTAGGTTTTCATTGTCCTTGTTTACCAAAAATTTCAGTTTGTCAAGTAAATGCAGATACAGGAAAGCCTTTGTAAAAATCTCAGGTTTATTTAATAATTATTTGTTAATTTATTGTTGCTGGCCCCCAAAGTCAATAATGGCTTTGCCCATATCTGTGTGTGAGTGTGTTTAATTATCTGTCTATTAACAAAATATGTAATGCACCACTGGACAAATTTTAATGAAACTCTTTAAACATAATCAATGGATGTACAAATAAAACTGAATACAATTTGGAATTGATTCAATTCAAGATGGCCACCCCCAATAAGCAAACTTAGCAAATAAAAAGGGCTATAACTATGTCAATTTTAAACGTATTGAGCAATAATTTGGTGCGTTAGTCACTGAGATTCATACTCAACACATACTCAGAGCACTGATTGACAGGACAAGACAAGAGGAATTAACAGACCATAAAATAAACTTCTTCCATAAAAACAAAAAAAAAAAGAAGAAAATCACAGACATACATTAAAACGTAACTCCAAACCCAGCACACTTTCGTATCCAGTTATGGTCACTGTTGTTTTCAAAAAACACACCCATGATGACCGAATACGGTTTTGTTTTGTTTTTGTTGTTGTTGTGGTTTTTCTTTAAATAACAGTTCAAAACCCAAACTATTCAGTGACATGTACTTAACAGCATTTTCTGCTTGTTCACTGTTAATGGGAAGATATTGTCCCACCAGATTTAGCGTTGTCTTCCTGTTTCCAGTATGAGACAATTTTGTAAATCTGAACTTTCCTAGGTGATAACAATTTGTGTAAACATCTACTTTTGTGCTGTGTTCTGATGAAGGTTTTCCAGATGTAATGTAGGCAGTCAGGTCAATATGGTCTCATAAAGAAGATGTTATTGATTTAAAGCAACATGTTTGTTAGGAGTAACTGTCTTTGAAACCAAAAGAAGGAACACAGTGAGAAAGCATCACCAAACCACTGTTTTAATACAGACACTATTGGATTATGCACTTGTCCAATCTTGTTGTTGCTGACATTGTGTACTTTGTATAGCTTGTAACTACTTCCATAGCCTATGTTTTGTGGGATTTTTAACCACTGGGATGTCAAAACTTTCAGCTCATTCAGGACGTTCCGGCGATGGCTTTTGTATTTTGTAGCCGTTATATTTTTTTAAAAATGGAACTTTAGTTGCATGAAATTTCACTGAAGAATTACATTGGGATTATTCTCCTTACTGTCTGCTTCATCATATTTGTTCAGTTTTTCGGTATGTTTACTTAGTATTTGCTCCATTTAGCTCTTAGCTACAGTTTTCTCCTTTTAGCTTTTAGCTAGTGTTCTGCTTCTTCTAGTGATAACTCAGCTTCAGTGTCTTCAGCATATTTCAGCTCTCAGCAGTCAGGCTTCAATTTCACAGAAAAGGCAGTTTCTCTGATTTACTATAGTTTAAGCTCAGCCAGCTGTTAATTCTGTTTGATCACCTAGTGTCATGTTTGTGTGCTCGCTGTGTGACTTGTTTTTGTGCAGGAGGTCTGAGCACAATGGTGGTGTTGTGGCATCACTGCTAAGGCCTCCTGAATGCCCAGAGTGGCAGGCGAGGTTTAAAGAGCACACTCAAAGGACTCTCTGATCAAAGCGGCGTTTCATCTGTGAGTTTCTGCTGCTGTGTCGAATGCCAGAGACGCGTTATAACCAAGATCTGATGCTTCGAGAGTGACAGCGAAGTCTCTAATGACCCCGCTATACAGTGAAAGAGAGAATAAACAGAGAATTTAGAATGACTGTACAAATTACAGTGCATCTATATCAAAAAGGGTTTTTTTGTTGTTTTTTACAGACATTAAACAGAGGAAAAGTCATAGAATTTATAAGCCTTCTACAAGAGGTTGTAGAATGAAAAAGAATACAAGCAATAAAAGGCCTATCATTCCTTAAGGAATACATATGAGACTATTAACATCTTTTATTGAGAAATAACAGAAATTTAGCTGTTTTGGTCAAACAAAAGGTGCAAGTTTATCCAATATTGCAAGATGTTACACTCAGAGTTCATTGTTTATGACTTTCTTACTATCACACCAAATTTTAACTCAATATTTGTAAAGTTGACTAAATTATAACCATTTTTTTTGATTCTCTGAGGTCAGCTGGCTGTGGCAGCCATCTTGAATCGGGTTGGCTCCAAAACCTAATAGATTTTAGAGGCTTATCCAGTGATTACTTCCTAAAAGTTTCAATAAAATCAACCCAGTGGTTCATGAGATTTTTTTTTATTTTTTTTTGTGAACAGACAGCTATAGTTGACCCCGATAGTTAATGACAAAGTTTCAAGAACAGATCTTGGATGATTAGTTAGTTTCAGCGACTAATACTCCAAATTTGAGCTCAGTACCTGCAAAACTGACTGAGTTGTAGCTAGTTTTGTGTTTGCTACATTTCATTAGCTGTGGCAGCTATCTTGAACCAAGTAGATTACAAAGGTTAATCAGTCGTGGTTGTGTATCCAATTATTATTTTCTTTAAGTTTCATTAAAATCTGTTCAATGATTCATGAGCTATATTGCTAATGGTACAGACAAATGAGCACACAGCCAGGCTAAAATGGCATCAGGTGATAAAAATGTTATTAAAGAACAGGAGGAGAAAAAAAAGCATGCTTAGATCATTACAACTGGGGTGATTTAAACATAATCAACCAGTTAAAACATGCACCCTTTCATTATGATGAATGAACTTCAATTTTCCCCAAATGTGTTTGCATAACTGATTAAAACAAATGCAGCTCAGTGGACATTTAAACTGCAACGCAGTGGACCTCTTGCATTCATGCAGGGATGAAACCTCCTCCATGACCCACCAGAACAGGAAATGAGGTATGTGCATTGTGACCTTCGATATGTGAATTCTGCTTCTCTCAGAGAATCCGAGTCAGCATGGAAACAATTAGAGCCGGTGGGGTTAATTGTGGTCGACCTTTTCCAGTTTAGGGTCAGTGATGAATAACTTGTTGCTCATGTGACAGTTCATTTGTTTTCCTGCTTTTTTTAGTGTGTGGTGTTATATGTATGTTGAAAAGTGTTCTTTGTTAGCCTCGTGCTGTTAACGCAGAGCTGCACCTGGTTGTGATGAAGTGTCTGAAACAACAAAGGTTTATTTTAAGGTTAGGTAATTGATGTCATTGAGTGCAAACCACTGCTTCCACTATAAATGTTCACCCAATACAATGAGTGTGTTGCCTTCCAGGAGCAGACCAAACTGAGGGCAAAAGAGAGAAGAATGAAAGTTTGGAATTTAAAGGTTTTTGCAAACCACAGACTAGTAATGTTTTAAGAAAAACCATTATACTCAACCTTAATCTGATGGCTCAGTTATTCTCTTGGACAGATTTTTTTGCTCACCACTAAAAGGACAATAGGAGGGCGATAATGTCAATTGCCTGTGTAGTTGTTTGTCTGTTGTGTATCAATATCTCAAAAACCACTGAATGAAATTATCAGAAAGTAATCATCGGACGCTATGGCTAATCAAGCACGGCAAACACAAAATGGCTATAACTCAGCCAGTTTTACAGAATTTGAGCTAAAAAATTGGCGCGGTAGTAACTGTGAGTAATCCCAATCTCACATTTCAAGGGCTAACAGATTGCTATGATTGTCTGATTGTGAGCAAAATGTCTCATCAACCAATGACAACTGATCAACTGATCAACCTTTAGCTAACCATCTTTAGAAAACCGAAAAATGACAACTCAATGAATGCTTTTGATCTTGAGCTAAAGTTTGGTGTGGTAGTAGCTGACAGTCATTTAGAACACATTCTCCAACCGCTAACAGACCATACAAGATCAGATCTAACATCATCAAATGAGATGGTGCATAATGTTATCTTCAAGGTATGACTAAATTGGCTAAAACGCCATGATTTCTCAAAATAAGATGATTTGAGGTTACTGGCAATATGCATTCCTTCAAATAATGCTTGGTCCTTAATAAATGTAAAAAGAAAAGCACTTTATTTGGATTCAAAAGACAGAATTGTAGTTTAACTAAAAGGCTAATTTTAAAGGTTAAAGGCTTATTTATCTGTGCCTCTTGTGTCACTTAAGATGCATTCATAAATTCTATAAAAAATGTTTTAGTCAAACCACTGTAAAAAAAAAAAAAGAAAAAAAAATATTATTAGTCAAATCTCTCTGCTCCCTCTATTCACTGTGAAACACAGATAGTTATTTTTGAAATATATAATGAATATTGTTTAAGCTTTAATTAATATTATTCCCTGATTTTGACAAATCCTATTAGTCAGTATCTGGTTAAACAAATCAACAGCAGTTTCATTGGACCTCAAACACGAACGTTTGCTGATCTGAAACAATGACACACACACACGCGTGTGTGTACTGACTGTGAGCACTGGAGTGTAACATGTAATGGTGAATCAGCGGGGCTTTTGAGGTTAACTGCCCATGAAACAGCATTGTTAATCTTTGCTGCTTTGATAATCAGCAGAGACACGTAAAAAATGAAATAACACTGTTCATTTATTCAGTTCAAATGCAATAAATGCTTTGTTTGTTTGTTTATTTTTAACATAAGATCTTCAAATTATGCTTGACAGAAAAAAATGTAGCAGCAAACATTTCAGCTATAATCCTCTACATACAAATCATAAAGTCAGCATTTTATTACAGAACATTAAAAACCAGAAATGCAAGAAGTCGGACCAACAAACAGCAAATCATGTCGGTTCATTTGAACGACAAATACATCTTTGGTCAGTTTTACACAAAGTTGAAAGTCATCAATCAATCAGTTCACTGCATCCCAGGATGAAGTGCAGTAATTCATACTTTTTTTTTCTGTCAACACTTTCTTAGACTGCTTCTTCTACTTCTGTTAGTGATTTTCTGCACCTCAGGAGGGGTTGTGTACACTGCTGTGAAACTAGAGCTGTAGTACAGTGAAAGACACTTGCCTGAGGAGAAAAAAGCACTGCGGTATTCGTAATTTAAAAATAAATATTGTATATAGACAGCAGAAGCCCATATAGCAATTTGTGTATCTGAACTTAAATGAGTAAAAAGATTAAAAGATTAATCAAAATGTTTTTATTCTATTTATCAAATATTAAATGGATATTTCAGATTTTTTTTTAAGTGTAGTTTTTTGACAAGGTTATGAACAACTAATACACTGCCTGGCCAAAAAATAAAGTCACCACCTGGATTTAACTAAGCAAATAGGTACGAGCCCTGTATTGGATAATTACTGCATGGGTGATTATGTTTTAGCTGGCGACAAGTTATTTAACCCCAACTGGTGCAATGAGTTGCTTCTCATTTCTTAAACAACCATTTTGAAAGACACATCACGTGGTCGTGGAAAAGATGTCAGTCAGTTCGAGAAGGGTCAAATCATTGGCATGCTTCAAGCAGAGAAAACATCTAAGGAGATTGCAGAAACTACTAAAATTGGGTTAAGATTTGTCCGACGCATTATCAAAAACTGGAAGGATAGTGGGGACCCATTGTCTTCGAGTAAGAAATGTGGCTGGAAAAAAAACTCTAAATGATTGTGATCGGTGATCACTTAAAAGTTTGGTATGTAACCCTTTTTGGGTGGAGTTTGTAATCCTATGACCTGTGAGGCAACAGCTCTAACCACTGCCCCACTGTGCCACCTTGCTAAATGGCAAATGGCTAAATCAAAATATTGTAGAAAAATGTTGTAATTTAAAAAAAAAAGACATAAAAGAAACATTAACAAGTTTTAATTTCTGTTTGTTTGCTTTTTGAAATATTTATTACATTATGTCCGCATAAGAGCTTGATTCCGTCACTTCAAACATGACGTGGTAGTGTCATGATTCGGGCCTGTTTTAATGCATTTCAGCCAGAATGGCTTGCCATTCTATTCAGGAAATTTGAGTTACTTCAGCAAAATCTAGAAGAACATACAATATCTCTAATATGACTTTGAAGAGATGCAGATGGCCAAATACCCCTGAACTCGCATGTCAAATAAGTTGCTAATAAGATACTATCTCACTATGATCAACTCAAACTACTGACCTAAATCTAATTTAAGTTAAGCTGAAATGTTTTAGTAGAGACAGAAGTTTTAGCTGACCAACAGAGGGTTTATAATCAGATTATGGAAATATTTTATTTCTGTTTTACAAAGTTAGCACACCAGTTACTAAAGCACAGACATTTTAAACCTCATTCTTTCTGTCATTAAATGCCACAAAACATTTATTTGTTTCTTTCATGCTGATTTAGCTATTGCAAGGTTGTCACTTTTTTGCAATATTTCTATACACACCAAGAAAATATTTACTCCTGGCAAGACACAAGTGATGAACTGAGTCATGGAGAACACATTGTTTACACAGTTTATTTTATTTTATTACACTTAATTGTAATCAAAGCCAAATTTAAGATTCTACTCATTAGCTTTAAAGTGGAATTCTTTACTGGGTCAGAAAGTCAAGATCCCTGAAGAAATCCAAAATAGAAAAAAAGAAAGAAAAGCAATAAAAATTCTCCTTCATGAAAAGAAGGAAAACTCCTCAGACCTGAACGTTTGGGCTTTGAAATATTAATCAAGGTGAGTTTGTTTGAGTTTGTATTTCAAACACAATTAAACACCAAAAAAAACACACAAGGATGACTGACATATACAAGCAAGCACCCCTTTCTATTATTCATCAAAGTTACCAAATAATGAATTAATAAACCGATTGAGTCAGAGATTCCATTCAGCCGCTCCCAAATTGCCTCGGCCTACGCTGAACCCAGCAAGTGTTAGTGCAGGTGTCAGAGGAAGGTGGGCCCACTTAGAGAACAAAGTCTGTCACGACTTACAGTTAAAACCCGGAAAACGCCGCTCCGCTCTGCTTCCTGTTCGAGCAGGATTTGTGTTGGCCAGTTTCCTCTAACTCATTAATAAGTGCAACAGGTTCATAATGGCAAAAATCATGTCAGAAAGATAGTTCCTCCTAATAAATAATGGTAATTACCTAAATACTTAAGTTCATATGTGCTCTTTTGTTCTGTGTCAGTGTTTTTAATGAGTAAACAAAATTTAAAACACTTCTTTGGTGATTTATTCATATTTTTTTTAATTATTAGTTGCAGTTATGGGGCAGGGCAGCTCTTTTGACAGTGATTAAAACTGCAGGCAGCTCCAATAGAGTCTCACAGGAACAGTAATAAGTTTGTCCCATTCTGCTGGTTTTAACTCAGTGATATGTCCACTACTAGCACTGCACCTCACATAACCTGATCTAGTGTCCAACAGTGTAGATAAAAAACAAAAAAAAATCAAAGTAAAAGGGATGAATATAATCATATGCTCCATTTTTTAGCTATATTTTAGTATAATTTAACGGAAGCCTTTAGTTTTTCCTTATTTAACTTGGCTAATCTAGGTTTTTGTCAAATTATTACTTATAATCCAAATAAATCAATGGAAAAATCCAATAAAACTTCAAGTTGTAGGGCAACAAAACACTGCGTTTCTGCACCTTATGTGAAACCTGCCTTGTGCACACAGCTGTGTACCTGTCCATCTGTTTTATTTTACAGTTAAAATTAAAAACGCTCCCTTTTCAGGAGGAAATGAGCTTCCACCTCAGTCTGAATCGATTATCAGAGTTTTGCTGAGAGGCCTGCAAGGTCCAACCTCAACATACTTCGAACGAAGTGTCGTGGATTACAACTTTTATTTTGTAATTAAATTATTTAACGCCATTTGTAGGGCTAACTAGTTACTCCCCAACCCTGTATAGACCTACTTAGCCTCATTACTAGATTAATGAGGCTTTTGAACGTATCAAGCTTATAAAATTCTATTAAAAATGGGTGTGGTAGAGATTCAGGGATTGTAGCCAACTTCTGCCCCTTTAATATTAATGCTCAGGAGCGGCTACTGCCTATCAATATTTAATTATGATGAAACTAATTAAAATTACCCATTTTTTTGCCACACTGTTGACATAACAACGAGAATTTTTGAAAAAATGTATATATATTTAACTTATATACAGTCAATTCAATCTAATTGAAGTATGATCCAATCAGATTAAGATGTTAATTAGGAAAAATAGGTTTATCCAAAGAAATCAGTAGCATGCATCAAATCTTCCTTTCAATCCAATGAGGGCCACAGGTGAAGGTGAAGAGGATGAACTTCCTTTTGACAGAAAGAAACCTCCAGGAGAACCAGAACCAGGATGAGTGTCACACTGCCTCCATCAGGAAGCAGTCTTTGGATTTCAAAACCTTTATCGCCGAAAGCTGGACCGCCGTACTAGTGAGGAATCTATTAGTTTTATTCATGTTGGGGAAGGTTGTAGGATGTGTTCACATATCTTCAGCCAAAGCTGTTTGGTCGGACTGCTTGT
Source organism: Kryptolebias marmoratus (assembly GCF_001649575.2). NCBI lineage: Eukaryota > Metazoa > Chordata > Actinopteri > Cyprinodontiformes > Rivulidae > Kryptolebias > Kryptolebias marmoratus. Next base: position 9,166,969 of record NC_051450.1, on the reverse strand, counting down.
TGAATGATTAATACTTTTCTAGAAGCCAGTGAACCTGGCTGTGATGGCAGTTCACAGCCTCCGGACAGTCAGATGTGGGTATCCACACTAACAAAATACCCCTAATACTCATCCCTTTAGATTAGAAAAAACAATGCTTGCAGCTAGAATGGGAAAAAAAAAACAACTCATGACTGCAGACCTGATAAAGAGCCAGTCTGAAAATTACTTTTGGACGAATACATTTAAAATCTGCGTATTATATCATTTATCTCAGATGATTGGAATGCTGTGATTTTCTCGGTAAAACCCGTCTTGACCAACATGAATAAAAGGAGGTCGCACTGTTGTAAATTTTATCCAATTATATTTCCAGTCAAAGTTCACTTCATTGCTCAGGGGCTCAATTAAATAATGTTGCTGTTTCATGGTACAACAGGACATTTTTGCAATTTTTTGTTCAAATACAGTGTGTTTGGTGAGTTTATAATGAGATTCTCATGAGAAAGAAGCATAGCGCTTATTTCAGCACAAACATTATAGGAACAATAAAAGGCATAATAAACTTTGTACGGTTTATACATGTTTTTCTTTTATAAAAAGTTCAAAGATTAGCTTTACCAACTGGTTATTTGTATTTGATGCAAATCCTGATGTTATTTACACCATCCAGTAATTTGTCCTTTAAATACAACTAATTTACATATAAAACCACACAAAGCAAGAGCTTTGCTCAAATTTTGTTATGTTTTTTATGAAAATTAAATATTTCTGATTTGCAAAATTTTATTTAGTATTTTGAAGGAGCAGTTGTGTGTTTTTATGCTTTGGAAAAATGTATTTTGTGTCATACGAATTTATGTTAATTAGTTAGACTTTCTGTTTTAGGTCTTATTGTCTCAAAAAGTTTTTATTTGTTGCATTTTGTTTTGTTTTGTTTTATTCTCCTGTTTTGAAAAACGTGAATGTATTTCCTCATTAACAATTTTGTGACAAGAAATGACAATGAAAATGCATTCCAATATATAAAAAAATATGTAACATTTATTGTTATATCTTATAAACTTTTATTTGATTTATGAAATATTTAATTTTCTTTTTGTCCGTGTGTTCAAAATTGTACAAACTTCCTGTATTTTGCCCTGTAGAAGGTAGTTGGGATTTTTTTATTTTTGTTTAATTGTTACAAATCATAATTTATTGCATAAAAACTATGACCATTGTGTTTTGAGAAATCCTGGTGAAATGTTATGTTGTTTTAGTTCTGGTTTTGTTGTGTATTTGTTTATGTTGCAATTCTGTGATACCTTAGAAAAGTATGACAGTGTATGGCATTTGGGTTACTCCGAATCAAATAATTTTTTCTTTTTTTTGTTGTTTAGATGTTAATGTCACAATGTCACAATTAACACTGGAATGTTTAGAATAAAGTAAAAAAAAAAGTTGAGAAAAATGTGACAACAGTTTTAAGATTAAGACTAATGAAGCAAATCTCCGATTTTCCAATGTTGATTGGGGAAAAGCGAGATGTTCTTGGTGTTTCCTGTGCTTTTTGAAGCCGCTGTAGTTTCCATACCAGGTCACTAGCTGGCGCTGTGATTTCTCTATTTCAAAGACCCATGCATATCTTGAGCATGAACGCAGTTACATCCAAAATGGTGAATTCACGGACTTTGTTTGGAACCTACACTAAGTTTGGGTTGCTGCTACATGTTTAAAAAGTGTGAGCAGCACAAACAGCCCTCTGCTATCTGTCCTTGCTACTGTTGTGGATCTAATTGCACAAGTGCAGAAAAAAACGTGGATTGCACCAATTTTCACCAATGCTGTTGTGTACACGAACAGCCGATTCAATACAGAAATGTTCCGTTTTTTCTTAAAAACAGCCTCATGTGAATAGGCCCTCATACTGCAGCCTAAACTAGTAGTTCCTAATTTTTCAGGTTTGAGCCACAAAATAACAATAGTAGACATTTGTGACCCCAAATATTGCAATTTGAAATGGATAAATGTACAATTTTAATCAATTTATGATTCCAATTTGCATTTCTTGTACATTTATGTCATAGTATGTCAAACCATACTATTACCAATCATTTTTTAAGATTAGTTTAAACTCTGTAGATCATCCCAGGACCACAAAATGCTGTTTCGTATTGCACAGCAGGGTCTCATCACCAACTTTAGGAACCACTAGTCTGGACTACCAGGAATTATAAGAGTATTTCGAAGTCAACACCCAGTGTATGCGTTTGAGACTTTTGTTGTGAAGGATTGAAAGACGTTTTGTGAGTTTAGCTGCTGCCAGAGTAATAAAGACAAGACGTCTGGCTTGTTTAAAACAAATGCTTTGTAATAATGTTTTGTAGTTTTACCCAGTAAAAGCTCACCCATAACACTCAGCTACAATAATGATAAAGAATGGAACAAATACATTTGTGATGATCCAGCATATGTTCTGGTAAAAGAGATTTTTGTTGATGTGCTTCTATTTTTTTCCTGTCGCTTATCTTGAAATGCAACAGCAGCTCAGATTCATCTCTTTAGATCTTGTTGAGTGAAACAAATGGAGGAAACAGGGAAATAGGAAAACATTTTAATAATTGATGACTCTGTTTGGGACAGTGTCCAGTCCAGCCACAGGGGTTTGTGTCCTACTATTCCTGCAACCAAGTGCAGAGTGTGCCCGTGCTGCTGGACAGCCAGTGATTCAGATTCAGCACTTTGTCTCTCTGTTTTCTCTTGCGCACTCCCACCAGCACAGCGGGTTTACTTAATCATTTCCTGAAATGGTGAAAAAGTTTCAAAGGCATACTTTCAAAAAGAAGCCATCGTATTGTGGGAGTTGAAAGGGAAACAAAGGCCCGCGAGGTGTTTTCAGCCTCGGTTCTACCAGGTTGATTGAGCGCTTAGAAGATAAGCGGGGTGACATTAGATATCCCAGTGGGTGGAGGATGGGAGGTTAATCTCATTCTCCGTGATGATGTATCCGAAGTGACTCTTTTTGCCACCGGTATCAGTTCTGAATACTCCTTGGGTTCCAAGGGCAAGGGAAGTGTCCATTGGAGTCGGTGCATCAACTGCTTCAAGATTTGATTAAATTCTCAGCTGTAAGACAATAGCATTGAGATAATCCCACCTTCTTTCCTCAGGTCAGACATAATTCGGTTTAACGGCGTAACCGTGGACTCAAATGTGACACCTCTGGCCATTTCTAGTTAGCAGCGAGGTTCTGATGCCACGTTCGAACTCCCGTTACACTAAGAAATTGCATCGCTAGGGGTTCTGTAACTCATCATCACCTTAAATCACAAAAGAGACAAGTTGCTGCTGGATAATCTAACATCCCAAATGGCCACATCGATAATTAAGCTCTAATATTTAGACGAGAAGCTCAAGGTAAACAGCCCCGCAGTGCTGAACGGGTCGTCTCTTCCCAAAAGGCAGATCCTGTGCCTCTTAAATAGGACGTAAGTTCATCCTCCGCAGCCCATGGCTAACATCTTTATTAAACCTCATTAGCGGCCATCCTATACAAAGTTATTCAGTGCAGATTACAGAACCAGGCTTTGGGGTGGAAAACTACAGCCCAGGAAATTATTAATTGATGATTCTGCATTTCCAGTACCGCTAATGTATTTCTCCGAGCTGTAAAAAGAGCAAACTAACAATCTTTGCCTGAAACATTCTCCACTTCATAAGATCTTTTTTTTTTCTCCCCCCCTAACCCCCCTCCTCAACGTAGTGTTTCTTCTGACCTTGTCGAAGTGAATTCCTCCCTAAAGCTGAACATATTTATTTTCACAGTGTAGTCTCAAAGTCAGAGTTGCAGCCCAAAAAAAAAAAAAAAAAGACAGATCACTATTTAATATGGGGCTTTGTCTCACATGGTTTAGCAAAGGATATAGGTATTAGGCTGTCTAGAACTCTCTATAGTAAGTCAGGTAGGGGGTCTGAAAGACAATGAAAAATACTTATGCCTCTCAATAGGGGAGTAATTTCATTGACAGGATGGGTTTTGTATTTCTGGGAAAGAGATCTAATTTAGACACAGTTGAATCAGAGATCCTGCTGAGGGAAGGTGGCTGTTCTTCTGCTCCATCTTTTTACATTTTTTTTTTTGCCAGGATTTCACAAATCTTCACTCCCTTCTTTCTGTCAGCTCATCTCCCTCCATTAATTTCTCAGCTGCTCCACTGAATACTTCTATAATAATGACAATTAACCGGGAATCACAGTCATATTAAAGAGTGGAATCAGTGCACATCATCTGAACCTGAATGCTAATTGACTTTATTGTTATTAATTTTGACATTACGTTCTAATTAAAGATAGCAAAACACCGATATTATTTTCTTTTCATTTTCTAGTTGGAGATTAAGAGGGCATCGATCACACCTGAGTGACTTGGTGTGTGTGTGTTGCTAATTAAAGATGGAGATTGCAATTAAGATAATGAGTCTAGGTTTTTAATTGAAGCACGTGAAGAGATTTTTTTTAGGTTTTTTTCTTTCTCCTTTAACCCTGTCAGTCAGAAACACATACACAAAAAGTGCAGTGTTTGTTAAAAACTCTACATGAGGCATTATGGTTAAGCCTAGAATACAACAACATTCTTTATTTCACTGGAAACCATGCCCACTCTTGTGCAATATATATATATATATATATGTATATGTGATGAACTTGAACTGGGGGCAGCTTATTCTAGCATCCTGAAACAGCAATTTATTCAGAAGTGAACAGCTGCTGTAGACTCTTTTAGAACAAACCTTAGCTATATCATGCAGAAATAAGTGACAATATTTCCCCTTGAGGACGGAGGCTTATGCCCTATCTTTGCTACTCTGGATATTTTAAAATTGGGGATTTGCACCTCCCGTTTACACACACACACACAGGGTTTTTGGTGAGGAAAATGGTAGCTTTTTTAAAAAAATGCTTTTTAGACTGAAAATTCTTTAAAAAACTTTTTTTCTTTTGTACATCTATGTAGACAGGAAATAGTGGCCTATTTCGCACTTGCCCACAATCACTGTGCGACCGGGAAAGAAAAACTAAAATAAAGTTGCTTTTACAGTTCTTTTGGCATCTGTCTCACTTGATTCAGATCCTACATGTTGCACTTTGATTGGGAGCTGAAATAGGTAATAACATAGGTAATATTGTAAATGATACCAAAAAAAACAACAAAAAAACACAAGTGTTAAGAGAAAATCCTTAAGAAGCTGAGAATATTCTCTTTTTTTGCTAATTGCTACCTAGTGACATGGCATATGTATAGCAGTGTATTTTTTTAGAAATATAATACAAATAAAAATAAATAATATGGAAAATAAAATGCCCATGTAAATATTTATTCGGACTACCGTAGTACTACTTAAAGGGGTAGCTCAGCTCTGTTGAAGTGGTGTTCTGTGGGAAGGATTTGAACAAATAAAATCTTATTTTTTCTCTTTGAACGAGTTTCATTGGGACTGAATTGATGAGATAACGGCAAAGCCGAGACCACTTCAAGCAACCCCAGTCTCAAACATTTCATTGCTGTTCACTTTTGCATTGTTGTCAGTTAATCATTGCATAGTTATTCCAACAAAAACAGTAAAATATTCCTGTTGGATTTGCTACTGGATACAGACCAACATCTGTTGCAGCTATTTGAACTTGGAAATGAGCACAGGGTTATATGTGAATAACCGATATAAAACTAACGGCAATGTAAAAGTTTACAAAATAGTCTTTGTGTGGAGCACTAAGATGTTTTTGAGATTGTCTGTAGATGGAAGCATCCCTCTATGGTCCTGGCGCCACTCGCTTTAGCTGCTTGTCAGTTCAAGCCAGTCATTCAAAGATGTGTTTACGAGATACAGTTTTACTGTAAATGTACCCTTTCCACTTCAAAAAGATCTAGCTTATTGCTTTATACAAATTGAAGGCTCATGCCTGAAATCTAGGAACATCAAAACTGAAAGCTTATGCCAAGTTATGCCCGTACCCTAGGCTCACTATGCTATCCACAGGAGCCGAGTTGCAGAGCGAGTTCAGATCTCAGCTTGCAGAAAGCAGTGAAAAGTGGAGGCATGAAGAGCCAACCAACTTTGAGACATTCTGACACTGCTGCTGCACTTTCCTGTCTGACTATTGCACAAGCAAGCACAGCTTACAGCGCAGGTGTTGTTTTTTATTTGAATCAGGGGAGGTTTTGTCAAAAGCATACCCTCAAGCTTGTAGTGATTAGAAATTGATTGCAACAAAATGTGGACCACTTTTCACTTTTATTTTCTTACATAACTAGATGCTTCCAAGTCTGCAAACTGATTTCCTCATGAGTCTCAATTTGAGAAGGTAGTTCTGTAAAAAAAAAAAAAAAAAAAAAAAGGTCAGTATCTTTAAAAAATATGAATATAGTTGTTATTACACATAGACAGATCAAATATGATAATGTTTATCCGGTTTTTCTCAAAACTTTCAAAGATTTCTGACTAAACCTGAAGTTTGAACAGTTTAAAGTGTGACTTTGGTCGTCTCATCCAAGTTCTGGAGTCTCTAAGCTTTCTGATTCTCATTCTTCCTCATTTATCCAATCACTGCATGTTCTCAGCTATTCTTGTGCGTCTCCTCTCAATGAGAAACTTGTGCTTTGCCTCGGCTTGCAGGCAGCGACTCTGCCTCCCCCACTCAAAAACTCCTCTCCGGGGCAGACTCAGACACCCACCTGCAGAGAGCTCTTCCAGGATCCCCTCCAGCCTCGATCTCACTGTCCACAGAGGCTGCAGCAAATCTTTGTTCGGGTTTCAATAATCCATTTTCATCTCACCACCCTGGTAGGGCCTCTTTGAGATGCATTCAAGTTTCGAAGCAAACGTGGAAAATAAAATGTATTGACTTGAGCTTTAACTCATGGACTCGGGGCCTTTTTTATGTGTTGTGTGTTTGAATAATTTTCATTCTCATAGCCTTTGGGCATAGTGAATATCTGCCATGGTGCACCTGTCTGAAGATTTGATGAAAGGCAAAATAGTACCTAATAAACTTGAATTATCTTGACTATAACATATTTCATATTTATAGCCACTATTGGAAAAAAGCAACAAAAAATTGAATCTTGAAATGGCAACTAAAACATGGGAAAAATGAGAACATAAGATCAGATGTCAAACATTTTATATTTCTTATATGACATGCTGTTGTGATTAATAACAGAGAACACTGTGACACAGGTGTTATCCTATAAAACTCCTAAGGTAAATAGGGTCACAAATAAAACTGAACTCTCTTATAAAGCAGCAGCTATGAGAATTCAAATACAGGCTACCTTCAACAGATTGACAGGTGCAAAAAAAGAAACATTATTTTGACAAAAAACAAAAGGCTCTACAAAAACAGCATGTTCCAAAAAAAGAGAAGTACTTTAAAAAAAAAGAAAACTGAAAAATGAAATGAAAATGAAAATTATACTAGGCAGGAGGGAATCCATGATGTAAACAATGATGATGTCAACTACATCGCTCTGAATGCTTCTTGTTTTTTTCAACTTAGTTTCATTTATTTAAAAAAAATGCCCTGATCAGGATGTACAACAAAAAGAATTGTTAAAATAAAATAAAATAAAAATACCTGTGCCAGAGCAGAAGGGAGAAGTAACATTGTAAATATAACTATCGTTCCTTGAAGGAATGCATATTACCTGCTGCCTTCATGTCAAAGTTTTAAACAAAGATCATCTGTGATCTGTTAGCGTTAGAAGAGTCTCGACTAATACCACATCAAATTTGAAGTCAATATTTGCAAAATTGATTGAGCTACAGCCATTTTTGTGTTTCCTAAGATCAATTAACTGAAGAAGCCATCTTGAATCAGGTTGACTCCAAAAGTTAATCAATTGTAGATGTGCATTTAACTAATACTTTTTTTTATCCTATCAAGGGCTTCATAAGTTATTTTGCTAACATGACAGACAGGAACACAGGTAGTTACATGATTGCCCACCTTCCATACAGGTATTGACAGGTCGTCAAACGTAGGTCACAGTAGGCTGTGACATTACTGTTTTCACAGAATGCCTGTTTGTCAAGTATTCAATTATACCAGTTGTAAAATAATGTATTTTATTTTTTTCTTTATTTTTAAGGTTTCTGTTGCAAAGTATCTGTACAAATGCAAAAGTAAATGATGAGAAAAGGCTAGAAAATGATTAAAAAAAATAAAAAATGAGAGGCAATTTACAATCAAAATCTGGGTGTGCAGCTTAAACAAAACAACAACAACAACATAAAAAAGTATGATAGGACTTTCACACTAAAAGAGAAAATCGAACCTGAATTTAAACTGTAATTCGAAAAAACAATACCCACAAGAGACTTAAGCCTGCATCTCACTGGGCTGTGACTGCTGGCAACAAATTGTAAACGACATTTACGAGGAAACATCTGACATGTTTCAGAACGTTTGCAAGGGTTCTCAGTTTCCTAACTGAATTCTAGTTGTTTTGCTTTAGGCAAGAGCTCCTACTGCTTGGCAACATACCATAAAAATCCAGATTTCTAAGTATAAATTCTACTGATTGCTGAGTTGTTAATTGTACACAAATCCTCGTCAACATCTATTCTACACAACTGACTTACTGTTGTAGAACACTGCAGCACATGTTCATTATAGTGTTTCTTTTTCCCTACTTGTTTCTTCAATAAAAAAAAGACACCCAGTTATTCTTTGTTTTTCTAGTATTTTTAATCGTTAAACTTTGCTTGTGCTTTTAGTTCTCCGGCTCGTCTAGAAATAGCTCTTAAAAAAAACAATGCTTGCATGCACGTGGATGTCCTCCAGATGCAAAAAAGCTGACCTGATTTTCTTAATGACTAAAATCTTAGGTTTTGTGCCGGTTCCAGAGACATTTCTGCACAATGACATTGCTGCACCGTTGAAAGGGATCTGGCCTAATTAAATGGAATATCCTGATGCAACGGGGCATCCCGAGGAGTGTGCGCTAGGTTGTTCCTTTGATTGGAGTGGCAGTCAATTTATTACCGGATAGGGGCAAGCCAACACGTACCTCTGTAGTGCGGGCGCTGATTCTCAGTGTCAGTGTTTAATGCAGTGACTGTAATTTGTCATTCATTATTTATTAGTTTTACTTTTACATTAGTCTCCATAGAAAGGCAGTAATGAGTAAGAATCACAGCCCGGATGAAATTCTTGACATGAAGAAAGCTGCAATGCTCTATTCAGGTCATCCATTTTAATTAGCCTAAATGTGATAATTTATCTGGTTGTTGCCCACCTTGTTAGCCGCCTGTGCTAACTAATATTAACAAACCTGTAATCATGAAAGATAATAAAAGAAACTTGCACTTTGTATGTTGTAATGGCGCTTAATTTAACTCCACTGTTGTAACTGAATGTAATCATTTACTTGTTTTTATACCTTGTTAGCCATTGATGCTAAGTAATATTATCAAATGAGATAGCCTCAGAAGATTAACAAGGCCTTAGAAGTTATGTTTCATCTTTGACTAATGGGAGACTCATTTAAATAAAACATTACAGTGTGAAAAATAAATGGCAATGTCTTTCCTGCTTTGAAATCAGAATTCAGATTTGGGAATGACGTCACACTTAACTTATTTGTTTTCCAAGTTAGAAAACCAGTTAGGTTTGCTAATTGTTGTGCTCAGTAACCAGGCTAGCTATTTTTAGCATTACACGCCAATATCAATTGATTTTGTTCTGTTTTCTGCATGTAAACACTGTAGAAACTGCAGGTAATACAGTACAGTACTATGTGTGTGAGTGATTATACTGTGTATTACTGAGATCACAACCAACAGAACTAAAAACAACAACTTTATTTCCGCAACTATCGCCACTTTTTATTTGCGAGGCACACAAATTGGTTGGTCATTAGTCCGAGGCAGAATTACGATTTCAGGGGGTTGTTCTAGCTTATTTTTTTAACATTCATCCATCTATATGTACTTGCATTTTCTTTAGTCAGGTGGCAAAGGTAAAAGATCCATGAGGGAAACCTAAACATCCCATCTACAACTTCTATAAGCTTGGACATTTTGACTTCTCAGTACAAATAGAATGCACCATTATCACAGCAGTGATGGGAATTTTGGCTCCTTTCTGAATCCGGACCATTTAGTTCAGCTCTCCAAGAACTCACCACTTAGTATCACTTCTAGCTTTTATAATTAGGCCAAGTCTTAATATTTACTGACTCTGACTCTACACTCTGCAGGATACTAATACTGCTCAGAGCAATTGTACTAAACAAATTTTTTTACCATATGTTGTTTATATAAATACCACTAAAGTACCACTAAAACCCAATCCGTTTAGTGATTAAATGTTGCAGGTTTGTTTCTGTAGGCCTTCACTATAAAAAACAGAAAAGGAAAACAAAAAAGTATGTTTGTGCATGAAGACGGATCCCCTCTCTTTCTGTTTGTCCGCATGGACATCTTTATCTGGCTGCAACTCCTGCTGCTTAGTGAGATAATATCTGTATTAGCAACACCTAGAGGTTAAAAGAAAAACTGCAGCAGCAACAAAATAAACAGCAACAAACACTTAGTGTGCTTCACCCCGATCATATGGATCAACTAAGAGTCCAGAAAGAAACGTAGAAAGTACATTTTGCTGCTCACTGCTGACTGTTGCACCTGCTGCTGGTAGTTTTCTATGTGCACTAGGCCTCATTTGTGTGTATTGTTTGTTAAATGTAAAGCCAATTTCATGAAAGTGTATTGTAATTTTAAAATAAGACTTTTTTTGTGAGACACAATTTTATATTACTTAGAAAATATGTAGTCTCACTAACCAACATAGAATGGTTCCTTTGTTTTGTTGTACTTTACTGCACTGAATCTCAATAAGTTGAATCAAAGTAATATTTCCTCGTTGTGGCCAGGAGGATATATGAGTTTGATTCAACTTACTGAGAAATATGTATTAAAAGAACAGCTCATTTTTTACTCATAGTATCCTCAGTGACCCATACCAATTCTCGCTTCCCACTGTACTCAAAACTTAGTTGCCCTGGGTTTTTATATACTTATTATTTGTTAGTTTTTATTCATTATTATAAAGTATAACAAAAAAAATATGTTTAAGAACGCAGAATATTACTACGTCGACTGCTGAGCATACATTGATATTTGTATATGAACAACGTAGGTATAATTTGTGTAACACAGCAAATGTAAGTACACTCCTCCACAATATAGCTTCAGTGTCAAATGTGTCAACACTGTGTTCCATTACTATAAAACTGACACTTTACAGCTGAGTAGTCAGGCATGTGCTGCTTTGTGTAACTAAAAGCAGCTTAGGTTTACTTTATCACAGAAGGAGAATACGTGTGAGAAATTAGTATGTACAATCAGTTCTAAGATTCTAATCTCTATTTTAGCACTTAGCATGTTTTTGAGGACTATTTAAATCTTCCTAATGAAAAAAAAAAATCAAGACTGCAGTTACTATTTTTACCCCCATTATTTTGTTATATTTTCAGCAGTCTTTTGTTTGAGGATTAGTTCTGCAGTTGTACCATATGGTGTTTGAGATTGAGTTTATTGAGTTTTTTATGTTTTCTGTGTCTACAGTTTTTATTTTTTATTTTTGTGTTGTAGTTAATTGTTTCTGTCTTGTACCTAGCGTTTGGTTATTTGGCCAGTTTGTACGATTTCACTGAACACAGAAGGCTTTAGATCATTATCAGGAGTGAACGTAACAAGATTTGTTTAGTGTCTCTACCTCTGCGCAACCACTTCAGCCTACACAGAACACCACCTTTGTGGATCTAAATATGAGATTTTTCTCTTTTCTTTTTTGTCACTTCAAGGTTAATGGGATGCTAATAGGAGAGCATGTCAGTTACCAAGGGTGAGATCCCACAGACCCTGCTCTGAGAATAACACTGCATATATGCAATGCAAATATATTATGTGAATAAGTCTCACATTGTAAATGTGCTTTGTCAAATATGCTGGCGATGCTTCTCAGTCATCCAGGGCATGGTGAGGTCAGCTGAAGGCAAATGGACTTCTTTTTGGTGTTTGAAGGCATGTGTTTCTCATTCAAGGCTTTGTCTCAGTTCAAACTAAAACTTGTGGTGAGCTGAACTCACATGCAAATCTCTCCTGCCCATGCCTCCCAAGGGCTGTTGGGGTCTTTGTTCGTCTGGTACTACTACAGTTTAAAAGCTTAGAACTGCCCATTTTTTGTCTCCAACCGCCAAAAGGCAAGAGGTGGGCCATAATGTTCGCTCAAGAGGTTGGTGATAATGGTTTTTTGCTCATGTTTGTGTGTACATGCATGTTTTTGTCTCTCTGTTTGTTAGCAAAATATCTCATGAAACCATTGAACTGATTTTAATAAAACTACCACAGTAATCTTTGGATGCACATCTGCAAATTGGTAACTTTTTGAATCAGTTTCATTAAAGACAGCTGTTACAGCTTATTGACCTGATCTAACACAAAAAAATATCTATCACTCTGTCAATTTTACAGATATTGAGGTAAAATTTGGTGTGGTGGCTGAGAGTCATTCACAACACATACTCTGAGTGCAAATATATTGTAAAAGTGGTTCTGACCAAAACAGGAATAATTATTTTTCACCTGAGTCTACAAGTCTGGCTTTTATTTTAGTTCAGATTGATTTGAAAAAGGTCCTCAGATTAAAAGTTAAAAACCTTCAAAGTTAATAACTCTACTGGCCTTTTTTCATACAAATTTTGACAGATTCTGTAAGTAGATGTTTTACAAGCGTGGACCATTTCTGATGTCTAAAACAAAACTCACAAATAGCGCAATGGGCACAACTCTGAAAAGATTGGAGAAGGGAAAGTCTAAGCAGCATCCACAATCAAAGGAGTGCAATCCAAATAAACTTCAACACTGAGAAAGATTGGTCAACATGTCACTTTATAACCATGTTTTTTTTTTATGTTTATGCCGCTGGATTACTGTAGATTGAAGTTGTTAATCACTCAGGATACAAACCACAAATACACTTTTTCCTTTTGTAAAATACAGTAAGTAACTTTTTATTTTTATTTTGCAACATTTGTTTTAATTGTTTTTAAGAGAGAGTGCTGTACTTAACTTGCAATGGTGAAGCTATAAAAGCAAAATAAACCTAACAAATAAATAAATATATTTGGGGGTGAAAAGAAAGAGAAAAAAAATTACAATTTTAAAGTCTTGTGTAAAAATGGTCAAATTATTTTGTAGGAGTAATCTCGTTTATTTCAAGGTTAAAATATTTTGCTTATTAGCCAAATATGCTCTGTCCTGAACTTATTAAAAAATGCATTCTCCACTTTTAATTTGGAATGAAGGCTGTCTAAAATGACGTTCCACTTCTGGTTCTTGTCTCACGCCTGACTACACTGACATGTGTTTCCAAATGTTAAAGATTACTTTTCCTCATAGAAGATCATTAAAAATTCCCAGTGAAAACATACTGCCTGTAGTGTGTTCTAAAATGTAAATTTTTTATTTGTTTGAAGCAACATACTCCTAAAGTGCGTCGCATTTCCTGGTGTTTTATCGTGTTCCTTTTTTTACCCTGCAAGCTTACAAAATCAGTCAAAATGAGTCAAAATAATTATCATTGCTCTGCAGAAAAAAAAAAGCAAAAAATTGAAGTAATTAGCACCACTGAATTAATCAGACATAGAAATATTGCAATCATACTTGCTCTTATTAAGTTCCATTATTTCCAGGACCACCATGAAATTGTTTCTTTTAGCGCTGCATTCCTTTGTACGATTTATTAAACACTATGGTATATTCTTTTAAAATTTACAAGTCGTGGATAGCAATTTATACTCTTTTTTTTTTTTTTTCTTTCTTTCTTTTTTACAAGGTCGAGCAAACTCAAAACCTGGGCTGCATTACAAAAAAAAAAAAAAAGGCAGCCTTAACTTTAACAAAAAGGATGTTTTCACGAAGAAGAATGGGCAAATCAGGCCCAGGTGTGCGAACCAAAACTCAATTCCTTGAATAAATAAAGACCTTTTTTTTTTCGGCGGTGAAGGACAAATATGATTACCCCATTCATCAACAGTTTTAAGGGACAATTCAGCACATTTTTTTTTAAAGTCAATTTAGTAAATACTTGGGCACAAAGAATTTCATGATATTCGAGCTGAAATAAAAAATTCAGAGTGCAGAAAACTTTTTCTATTCAGGAAATTTAGAAGGCAAACAAAACATTTGTTTCTAATTTAGTTCAATGCCAGGCATTTTTCCATCTGAGCAACCTTGACAAAGGCTGAGCTGTGAGCTACACAGAGCTAGGTCATACCATCTTCGTGCAGCTGCTGCAGGATGTTTCTAATTGTAAGGTTTAATCAAAAAGTGATGCAAAGACAGGGAAACTGGTCAACTAGAGATGGAGAAGGAATCGTTCGGATCTTCTGAAGTGGGGTATTCTGGAAAGGTTATGAAGAATTCATTCTGACCAGATTGATGAGCAAACAACTGGACTGAGCAAGTCCAATTCCAAACTAAAGTACAGCCATCTTAATCAGTGGCCAGGTGGGCCTGACTGGAAGTGAGTGGCCCATTCCCTTGTTGACCCTGTTGTATGCAGCAGTGATTTCCAAATTATTCAGCTTCTGACCCACAAAAACATCAGGCTGAAACTTAATCTTTTCACAAATGTTGGTCAAAAAGCTTGAAACATATTTCAAATGATACAAAGATCATTTACCATGACTTAAACAGATTGTAGATTATTTAATGTCCTTGCATTTACACTGTGCTAAATAAAAATTGTAAGCAGTCACAAAAAATGGTATAATTTCTTCAAGAATTTAAAGATATTTTAGCTAACTTTTAGTTTATGTTGTTTAATAAGTTTGCTACCTTATTCAGTGGTTAAGAATGCACTATTAAGAACTATTAATAACCTTAATTCAGGCAAAAAATTGAGTTTGTTACTGCATCAGCATTGAGAGGAACTTTTCACACGGACTCCAAATTTTACTGGGTCAGTGGTGTCCACTTCAGTTTCCACAGTGGTTATCTAAATATTCTTCACTGCACTTTTCTTTCCGGTCGTATGGGTTTAGACCCAAGATTATAATGTCTTGAACCTCTCATCTTTCTTGCTGTCTCTGTCATTTCTCTTTACAACACTCAGCTCAGCTTACAGCCCAGTATTTAAAGCCATAAAAGCTGTTGAAATATGTGATTTTTCAATGTTTTGATTGGAATTTTAATGCTTTTATAGCACAATATTTGCACCTTTGTTTACAACTAAATACGGTGATCAATAACAATCAGTTATGGATATTCTCCTGATAGAGTTCAGAATATCTCAGCACAGCTCATTCTTGTACAATCTTAGCCCAAAATTTTACTGTACCGCTCTCCAGCGCTCAATTTCATCCCCTAAAATGACTCTACTTCTGTCGACTCTCATCCTTACAGCTTTCAGTCCCCGTTCCTTTTTAGAAGAGATAGGGATTTTACTTTTCTCTTTCCACCGGGCATCTCTGATTTCATTGTTCTGACTCTGTTAAAGGGGGCCTATTATGCTTCCTTGGACAGGTTAGGTTAGGTCTGTGGGCTGTACAAAACATGCTCATTAAATTTAATACACAAAATCATTCTCAGATATTAAGATTGCACCTGATCAGTTCTGCTTGTTTTCAACTCATTTCAGGATGGGCTATGACACAATTATGCAAATTATCTGCTGTTGGCCACGCCCCCCAACTCAGAGTCCTGTCTGAAACCATAAAAACTCACTAAAGGATTAAACGCTGTGGATCTGACCCACGTTTATATCGTTATTAATTCAAACTCTGAGGATTCTGACTTTGGGACAGGGGCACTTAGTGGTTCTGAACCGACATTTGTTGAGTAGCAGAGCTGCAATAAGTGGGTCCGAAACCTGACTGGTAGGGAGTTGGTACAGGGACAATATAGACACATGTTCTATATTGCAGCCGACATCAAAACATTTTCCTTTTCCAGCAAACTTTGTTCAGCGGTAAAACCAGCAGAACTAACGTGACGGTCTTCCTGTAAGGAAGTGGGTGGAGCTCCACTTGGGTTGCTAGGTGAGGGGCTGGGCTCAGCTTGGGGTTGCTAGGTAACAGGGATTGTGACGCAACAATCCCGAGGTTTTTGAAACAGGTTATTTTGCAGACACCATAAAACATTTCCTCACTGTCAAAAAATGGCTGGGCTTTTTTCTTGTGCTTGGACTGTTTGTAGAAGCAGTAGATAACCAAATGGAAGTACAAAAACATGCAAAAAGTGAATTTTGCATAATAATCCAGGGATTATATTAACAATTCAAAATCTGTCAAGATGGTCAAAGTGTACACATCAGTGTTTGAATGTAAACAAACGACTCGTAATTGCTGGCAACCAAACCTGTGTCAAATGATTAAATTGCAAATCATGCAGTAGATTTTTGATAGTAAGTGATGTGTATTTAGTGGTTATTTTATCACAGACAACACACATGTATAAAAAACCAAATCAAAAACATTGAAAAAATTGAAAATTTTGACCCCTATTACAGCTTTAATAGGGATTCAAGTGATTCAAACTTGTCTTCTGAGCCTGAGCACCACCAGTGGTACAAGTAGCAAAGTTTGTGAACTTTAGCACTAAAAAAACATATGACAGTTCAAAAAGAAAAAGAAAAAAAAAAGGCAAAAAATTAACATAAAGCACACATTTGACCACAAACTAACTGTCATTACTGTTTGTGAATTAAAATTGAAGCTAGTTTTTGTTAAAGTGTAAATTGCAGAAAAAAAATGTATGAGGTTATAATGAATTTTTGTTGCTCTTAGTGCAATAAAAGTCAGAGAATTCTGAACATTTATGCTTGAAACTGAGTACAAGTTAGCCGAGGCGAGATGTTTGTGTTATTTGGTGTTTACTTGCAATTTTTTCTTGAAGTGCTTTCTTTGTCACATTATAACTCAATCCTGTTTTGTTTAATGCATTGCAGAGTAGCCTTGCTGTGTAAAAATCGGACTACTTTAATGTAAAGTTTTCTATTAAGTCACATCTTCAAACCGTGATCTGTGGTGACCTGTTGCCTCTGCGTCTTATCAGTTATGTATAGACTCTGCAGTGTTTTCCCAACCAAACCACAGATCTCCCACTTCGCTGGTATGTCTATAATTAGTTTCACAGTGAGAGGAAATTCATTTTCAGATGCCTAACAGCTTCCAGCTGTCACCCAATGCCAATAGTTATAGATGGACCTCATTCAGCTAATTACCCAGAAGCTATTTTTTCCCCCTTTTGTATGCCTTGGCATTAATAAAAAAAAAATGGATTGAGCTAAATTTTATAAAAGTGCAAAAGTATACAAATGAGTTAACCTGTACCTCAGGACTTTCTGAGCGACTTGGGAAGTCTGGTCATGGTATGTAGATTATTGCTGACCTGTGAGGTCACTTCCTGCTGAATGCAGTACTTACCCTTTCCTCAGAATTTGGATCTGGTGCTATTATGAATTTTGTGATTAAGTGCCCCGAGAGTGTACATTGATTAAACTCAGTCTGGTGCATTTTTTATGTCTGTCTCGAACGACTCAAACAGTTGTGGATCTCATCTGTTTTGACCTTTTATGTTTCTTGTATCATTGAGCAAAACCCTTTGGGCCAAGTGCAGTCTACTCCAATTTGTTTTTCAACTGGGCAACAGTCTTCAGAAGAAAAGAGAGGTGACCCATGGTGTGTGTGTGGAAAGATGATGAAACATTAGTAAAATTGTAAAATGCGTTTCTAGAGAGTTTCCTGAAAAACGTTGAACTATCCACTAAAACAGTTTCTCTACTTTGGCTAAAAAGCATTAAGAAACAACAAACAATAGATATTTTAAAACGACTGTTTGCGCTGATTTATCAGACTGAGAATGAAAGGTTTTAAAAGAAATACCCTAAATGTTACAGCTTTTATTCAAGAGGAGAACTTATTAATGCCAGTGTCAGTTTACTGGAAGTATATGTGACACACACACACATAAAAAAAAAAATCATTGCTGTTTTTTTGACCAAGCATGCTAACTCTGCTACAAATCTGTCATTGCTGTAGAGCTTAAAAAATAAGAATCTTCAAAACATTTTCAGAAACTAGGAGCACTCAGAGAGTGCAAGCAACGTCAACATAAGATCCAAAACATAATATGAATCATTTAATCTAATTTAAGCAATTGGGGTTTCTTTTTGGTTTGTTTTTAGTTTTTATGTAATATTGCTAACAGACAGACAGACAAACATAAAAACATAACCTCCTTGGTGGAGATAACAAAGGACTCACCTGCTGGAGCATAGAGAAGGTTTTAATAAAGGAGTCACTTGTGACCTTGACCTTTGATTCTCTGACTTTGAAATCAATCAGCACCAAATTAAAATTCTATGTACCATGTTTGACGTTTCCTTAAAATTTCCTTAAAATCTGTTCAAGTGGCCTGTTGGGGACAAAAAAAAAAGGGTTACCCACCCTCAGTCTATACAATCACAATCATAGTTCACTCACTTTTTATTCAGGAGGGGAAAAAAATATTATATTATGCAGTACCTTTTAACGTGTGCTGCTAAATAACAACTATAAAGTACACAAAGAATGCAGTGTTAAAAAACAAAACAGATTATAAGCTATATTTTTTTACAGAAAATATTTGTTTGCTGTTATATGAATGGTAAAATACTGTATAGTTTAGTAAAAAAAAAAAAAAAAAGAAAAGAAAGACTCTTGTTGTGGGATCCAATAGAAGAGTTATGAGCATTTATTATCTTACATGTCCTCAGTTCAGCGACCAAGCAGCTGGGCCAAGTCCAAAATGGACTGCTGACGTCTTAAAACTCCAAATTTAAAAAATTCATGTGGGTAGTTGTTATATTATAGACTTGTACATTACATGTGGGGAGGAAATAAAACACAGCAAATGTTATCATTATTAGATGCTGAGTTTAATTCTGGTTTTGCTTTTCATTCTTAAAGGTTTTTTTTAGCTAGTTAGAGTCCCTGAGTTTTACATGCCAATAAAATTTATTTGCATGACCACAAAATGAGTTATGAATGAATGTTTTATTACAAGCACAAATAGCAGCAGCAGCTACCATAGGTGTGGCACTTCAACTGCAGCCAGGGACACTTCTTGCGGGAACATCACAATATGTCTGTTGGAATACCCATCTAATGCAAAATGTACAGTGACACAAAGACATAAAATAGTGCTCGCATGAACCGCTATGAAACTTTTGAGATTACAGCTGTTTTACAATGTCGGCAAACCACTAGGCCCAACTTACTCTAACTGTTAGCTCTTTATCTAGTCAAAATGAAACTGTTTATTCAAACTGAGGTTGTTCACAGAGCCATAGACAACAGGTAGGATATTAATTGTTCAGAACCTTTCCACAGAACTCCACTTAAAAATATTTAAACTATCACTTTGATACAAAAATCTTAAAAAATAAAGTTATCTGTTCACCCGATTATCTGCTATTCAGTATTTTCTGTGGCAACTGAACAGTATTTACACAGAGTCAGGGATTTTTTTTTTCTCTTGCTTGATAGTTTTTGCAATTTTACCTTTATTGAGGACTATGAAGGACAGTCTTATCCATCCTTATTTTACACCTCAGTATTACGTGGCTCAAATTAAAAGGAAAAAGGCTCGTAAGACTCCACACAGCTACTTCGTCCTTGGTCTCCAACAATATTTGAGTTTACTGAGTGAAGGCCATCTCCTAAGCCTTTTATGAGGAAAAACCAAGATATTTCTTTTGTGGCTTTTCATGGTGGAGGAGGGACTTTGACACAACTTCTCTCGTTATGACTCACGGGTTGTGTTGTTAATTATTAACAAAATAACCACTGAGGTGCGGGAATAGATATATGTTTTAAAATAAAATCATTTATTGTGATGCTTGGATTTTATTTAATGGTCTTTTAGGATAATGGAAATTAAAGGGACAGCAATATTGAAGGCACAAGCAATATTTTAACAAAAGTGAAGCAGCAAAGTTGTTAGCAATGAATCACCAAATAATTAAAGAACATAGTGGGACAGACTGGACATTACTAAACATTATAATGAGTCAGGATTATGACTTAAGTGTCCCATTTGGAAAAGCATTTATTCACTTTTGTTGTCATCATTTTATTAACAAAAAATTGGAATGAAGTGCTGAAGCTTTGTGAAAAAAAGCAATAATGAAGAACCCTAAGACAATAACTGAATGAAACATAAACCTTGTTTAAAAAATGCCTGTTTTGGCTGCAAGGGCTGCAGTGAGTCACCTGCAGGCCCTCTAGAATGCTGGTGCAGCTGTGGCTGTCACTCTGTGGATGGATTAATGTCTTGTAATCATACTTAATTATTATCCCCACCTGCTTGTGGACTGCCTGAGTCTGCGAGACCTTGTAAAACGCAGTGCCGAGCGCCAAGAAACCCTCTCTTGGGACCCGGCTGAATGTCACCAAGCAAGCCTTACCAGCCAAGGAACATTCAAGTCTGTCAGGTTGGCCTGGTGCTGCTGGAGCCCATCGAAAAACAAAAAGGTCACAGGTTCAATGACAGCAGAAGGCAAGCTGTCCTTCCACGCTGCTGTGTGTCTCTGTGGGGCTTGTGAGCGACTGAGACACAAAATGTTATTTTGCAGTCAGAAGCAACATCTGCCCAGTAAATTGCAGTTTTGATTTAATGGTGAGGGAACCATCTCACAAAATGCATTAGATATAGGCACTGTAAGTGTTGTGCACCGGTCCAAAATCCATAACTGTGTATCGCTGTAAAATCTAAACTGATCTCCTGGCAAGTGTTGAGTTTATAGGAAAAGCTCTTTTTGGCAGTCCCTTCTTTCTTATAGGGCAGCTTATAGCTGGAAAACTGGACCAATATAACTGTGGAACATACATTCTATGACTTGTTCTCTAAATCCATGGTTTTCAAACTGTGGTACCACTGGTGGAACTTAAGATTTGTTTAGTGGTATTAAGAAGAAATGAACTATGTATGAGCTACATAACAAGCTAAACAATCATCATAACCCCAGTTGTAATATAAAGCTAAACAGAGACAGCCATGAAGATTAGTATTTTAGGCAACTTGCAATCTTGGCTTCAATTGGAAACTACTTCAAACAAAGATGCAAGAGAGAATATTTCAAGAACCCTTCAGGAATCTGGAGTGGACAATGGTTAACCAATGTGCTTGAGGGTACTTAAGCAGCACCAGTTAAGTCTCTGTAGGACCTGCTATCAACAAAAGGGCACAAACAGTCTGAACATTTGATACAAGTTCTCTTAAATTTCTATGCAGTAGTTGGGCAAAAAGAGAGCCAGGACGGCAGTGTGTGGGGTGTTGTTCTCAGTAATAAATACATTAAACCATTACATTTTAAATCACACCCCTTCCACCAGGGTTAGGGGTTTGGTCAGTTGATTCTTAATATCAGGTATGAATATACACTCAAAGTGTTTAATGTCTGTCATCATGGTGGTACTTGGTATTTTGCTGAGGTGGAATTTGTTATGAAAAGTCAAAGCACTGCTCCAAATCTATAAATCTGTGGTTGTTAACTATGCAAACTTGTAATCATATTTTAAATCGTCGATGTTTTATGTTATTTTAATGTGTTTCTTTTTTGTGTTTTCATTTTTTCTTTCCCCAGAATCGGAACCTTTAATTGTATGTTTTTGGTAGTCGCTTTTTCTGTTTGTCATTTTGGCGTTTACTCCTGTACATTTAGCCTGCAGATGAAAATTAGCCCGTGCAGCTAAATCGGACTCATTTCCATGATGTGCTCATGTGGAAGTCACAGGGAGTAATGTGCACTGTTCTCTTCTAAATAAATAACATTTAGAATTCCAACAAAAATATGAAAAGAAAAAAAAAGATACTTATATAGCCTAAACTGAGAAGGTATAAAAACAACAAAAGATGCCTAAACAGAATACCGTTTGAAAAACAGAATGATAAGTAAAGAAAATAGTAAAAAAGGTACTTCGATGCTTTCGTGCTGGCCCCATTAAAATATATATGTGACACTTTATTATCAAATGTAGTTAAAAAAAATTAAAACTAAAGGAACCAAAATTACAAATATCAGGGGTCGCTGACACTCACTCTTCTACCCTCTAGGGTTGTGCATATTTGCTCTGTAGCCAAATTTTCAACAATCCAACTATTTAAAGATACATGAGCAGCAAAAACTTCCATGATATGATTCAGCCTCTAATCCTGATACTGCTCAGCGTTTACCCAGGATGCAAAGCAGTTCAGTACAAGTTTGAATTAACACATTAGGATTGAATGCATTTTTAGAAAACTTGACTCACAACAAACAATGCAGAACAATGAATAAAACGGCCAGCAGCAGATGTGTTTAACACTCGTTCAGTAACTCACCAGTGAGCAACAAAATATACTGTCCTGTATTAAAAAATAACAAAACATAAATTAATGTTTTCTTACTGGGATATAAGCTGATCATCATGGTGACGCACACTTTCAGAGGGGTTGTTGCTGTGAATACCAGACTCTTGCACTTCTCCTCCTGAACAGTAGGCATCGCTAATGAAAAAAACCTCAACAACATTACCGCTAAATAGCAGAGAGTCCAGCCAGAAAAAAAGAGCTGCTGATTAGAAGAAATGAAGAGAGGGGCACCTTCATCAACCACAAATGCTACCATGAACACTGTGTAGCAGATAGATGAGGATAAGTAAGGGTGATAACCTTTCTTCAACTTACCACTTATTAAGCTCCTATTAAAGCCAGGGCATCAGGTCAGACTGACCAAACACCACATAGATTATACCTTAATAATTAGACACAGGCTGTTACAGGGAAGCTGAAGCCAAAGTAGAAAGAGCCCCTCCTTGTGACTGTTATTCATATAAAAAATACACCTTAAATAATTTTATCAGGTGTTAATTTATGTTGGATTATTTAGTTCTTACCTTGCTGCTGTATTTTCAAATAATAATTACCTGCACCAATGAGGTTATGTTATTGGAAACGTCTGCCTGTCTGTCTGTTCACAAGATTACTCAAACAGTTATGAATAAATTTTCATGAAATAGTTAGAGCAGCCTGTGCTCTAACTCTGCAGCTGTATAACAGGAATGTTAAAATCCACTGCTGGACACCTCATGGGTCAAGGGTGATCACTGTTGATTTCAAGGTGACAGGGTCAACGGTCAAGGTCACAGATGATGTTAGGCTCTAACTATGCAACCATGTAATGGAGGAATATTAAACTCAACAAGTCAAGGGTGCTCACCATTGATTTTAAGGTCATTGGGCCAAAGGTCAACATCACAGCTGACCTAGTTCTCTAACTCTGCAACAGTGTAAAGTAGGAATGTCAAACTCCACAACTGGACACCTCATGGGTCAAAGATAATGCTTGTTGATTTCAAGGGTTATGGGGTCAAAGGTCAAACTCACAACTTTATTAAAAAGTTGTCTCTGTTCTTACATGAGACCCTTTTGTTACCTGCACCAAGGAAGTTCTGTTTCTGGTTGTGTCCATTGGTTTGTGTGTCTGTCTGTCAGCCAAGTTTAGGTAAAAACTAATGAACAGATTTGGAGGAAATTTTCAGGAAATGTTGGGGTTGTTCCAAAAACAAATTTTGGTACTGATTCAGATTATGATACGCACCGAACAATTGTTTTAATCATGTTTTGGCTTTGGGGAGATTTGTGCATTCTGAATGCTTCTAGTTATATAGTTAATTAATTAAATCCATAGTAGTGTGAGGAGGAGTAGGCGGGGCTTACAGTCCCACATCCCAACTGCACAGACTCTGGCTCCAAAAACACAACACGGTGTCACCCATAAACCAGACTCTGCTGGCTTCGGTTTCAAACAGCGTAGGAGGAAAAGACAGTTTGCTCATGATTTTGTGGGATGGAGAAATATTTTTCTCCTTCATTAAGGATTGTTCAGTGTGTCAAATGGCAAAACATATAAAAAATGGCATTTTTATTTCTTAGCCTTTATAGGATTCAAGACTTTAATAAGAGCCTTTATCTTTCGTTGGAATTGCACTGCAGATGGACCTTTTGGGTGACGTAATGACCAGCCTGCAGGGGGCAGCTGTTTGTGTCGTGTCCACCTCATCTCCAAAATGAGGACACACATCTTTTCTGTGTCTTCCCTTTGAGTCAGTTGCAGTTATGCGAGGCAGGCAGTTGCTGTGTAGAGATAATTAGCTTCACATTACAGAATATCATTCCAGACTTGGGATTTGCAGATGCAGAGAAGGTAAATTTGCATCCATTTCCAGTGATCAAAGGTATATGAGTTTTTGTCTGCTTTCCAGTGGTATCTCATTATAAGTTGTTTTGTTTATCTTATACAATAACGTAATTACTGCCTGTGGAAACAGATGTCTCAACACCTTTCATTATGAAAGGGTTGCCTGCGAGATACAAGAAGCCTGCTCCACAGGCAAACAGAGCAGAACATGAATTTATATTCACACAAGACAAAGACAGCAACAAAACAGAGGGAAATAAAGTGAAACATAAAAAGCAACTTCATTTAGTTTTCAGCCTGGACAAGAATGGGATATTCTTGGAGTGAAGAGCTTAATCTGAATTTTCTTTCCCTAAAAGTTTTTTTTTTTTTTTTTTTTTTTTTTTTTTTTCAAAGCACACAGATTCATTTTACATATTCACAGTGGGATATGAGAACTTTCTGCTAAGAGTCTGTTTTAAAAACTCATGCTGAGCGAGCTGTATAAGCGAGCAGAATAATTATGTTAGTAAGAACTTGTCTGTTTTGCTCAATGGATTTTTAAAAGCCACAGCTGTTTTGTGTTAGTAAAAAAGAAAAATTTTCTTCAATCATAGCAGTGTAACTTACCCCTATCGCCATTAAGAAGGAAAAAATGAAGTGTGCTCATGATTATCTTTCTGCAATCCACTCTTCTTTCACACTAACAGAATTCATTGTAATTCTGAAATAGAAGCGCTCAAAGAGCGCAAACCTCTGCCAAGGCTACAGTGTGATTAAAAAATAGTGCCATCCAGATCATAATTTGGATCAGCACCAAAATGTAATCCATTGTTTTTTTGAGGCAACTCCACATTTCCTGGAAATTTCACCCAAATCTGTTCATTAGTTTTTACATGATCTTTGCTAACAGACAGACAAACAACTGAAAACAGAACCTCCTTGGTGGAAGAAACAAAAAGGTCACATGTAGGAGCAGAGACAAGTGTTTAACAGAGGGATTACCTGTGAGCTTGACCTTTGACCCCATGAACCTTGAAATCAACAGGCATCATCTCTGACCCATGAGGTGTCCAGCTGTGCAGTTTGGCATTCCTACATGACACAGCTGCAGAGTTAGAGCACCAGGTCAACTGTGATGTTGACCGTTGAACACATGTTCCTGAAATTGACAGTGATAACCCTTGACCCATGAGGTGTCCAGCTGTGCAGTTTAACATGCCTGTTATACAGCTGCAAAGTTAGAGCACGGGCTGAACTTTGACCTTGAACTTTGACATGATCACCACCAAATTGTATTCACTTCTTCCTTGTTCCATGTTTGATGTTTCCTGAAAATTTCGTGAAAATCCGTTCATAATTTTTTGAGTTATCTTTTACACAAATGGACAAACAATGATACCAAAAACATAATGTCCTTGTCAGAGGTAATAAACAAGTTTATTTGAAAAAAAAAAGATTGAACTATTATCTTAACTATTTGTGTGACCCTTAGGGACAGGCAATGATTTTCAAATAGTCAAAGCATAAAAATGAAAATTACTGATGTGAATCCCTCCTTGCCACACAACGCTTATAACACAGAATCTTCTCATATTTGACTGCTGAATTGTGCATCCCTTTTTAATTCAATACCATAGGTGTTTTGTCTCGTATTTTTGAGTTGCCCCAAATGAATAATCCTCCTGTCCTCATTTTCAGTGAAAACACTGTTGGTTTGAATTTTCAAAGCCTAAAAGTAGACTGGGCTTTGACTGTTGGCAACTCAAAATTGCAAGAAAATTGTGTGAAAAAAAAAGGCAAATTTTCTGTTTCAGTCTTACCGAATTTAGAGCATTTGGAACCAACG
This sequence comes from Kryptolebias marmoratus, assembly GCF_001649575.2. Classification (NCBI taxonomy): domain Eukaryota; kingdom Metazoa; phylum Chordata; class Actinopteri; order Cyprinodontiformes; family Rivulidae; genus Kryptolebias; species Kryptolebias marmoratus. The sequence continues at coordinate 9,140,892 of NC_051450.1, read as the reverse complement.
AGCCATGCTGCCGTGTTCTGAGCAGGCAGTTTTTGAAAATCACGGCCTATTTTTGCATGTAAGGCTTGTAAAACTGTATTCTTGGCTGTGCACAGCTTTTTGTTGCCTATCTCCACCCACATCGTAGCCGCCTTGGCCTGCTTTGTAGCCACCATGGCAGCCACCCCCCACATAGATGATTTAATTTATTGGAGTACGCTTTTAATTTGAAGATCCTATAGTCAGATTATCAGCATGGTTAGACCTGGATATTCGTTCTTGTAGCCTCAGTCATAAGGGCAGCTCTTGTGCAGGTACTGGGTGCTTTGGCAGCCTTCATCACTTAGTAAAGAAGAGCCTCCATCCCTTATTGTGTTGCTGCATTAAGCAGCTCCACATCGATTTGCCACGTTCCCATGAGAACCATCTTTTTTGCCGACAAAACACTCCAACTTCTATAATACTCTACTAAAGCCATTTCACTCTGTTTATAACCAATGATATATGATGACTCCATGTATGGTGGTGGTAATTCCATTTTATTGTGTTACGAAAGTGTGGTTTAAAATTACATGTTTTGGTAAAAAATGAAGTCCCAATTGCTGTTTTTTTTATTTTATTTTATTTTTCTTATGTTGATACAATAAAAAATTGTAGGTTTTCTGGCACCAAAAGATAGTGGTATTTAGACTTTAATTGAGATCTTTGACTATGGGTAGTCATACATGTTTGAAAGGCAGAAAGATGGTTTATGCAATGAAACAATAATAAGACCACAAAAACAAATATTTATCAGAAGATGAATTTATTGGTTTTCTAACCTGAGGAGATACACTCAAAGGTCTGGTAGTTTAGCAGTGGATACTTCCAGACAGCAGCAGGGCGAACAGGCAGGTTACTGATTCACACGTGTCTTTGATGTTCTGTGTGGTTTCAAGGTACCTGCTGCAGATTTTCTCTTGTTTTCATGCCAGTTCTTTATATTCCCACTTCAGATCACTTCTGTTTACAGCAACTCGATAAGGGAATTTTTCCATTAAAAACTCTTAAGCTTCACTTGCATTTTAAATTTTAAGGTTATGAATTTGTGTGTTTTAGTCTTTGTTTTGCTCTGCTTTTCACATTTCTGTCCACTTTAATTGCTTTAATTTTTATGCTTTGGGACTCCTGATTTGATTTAGTCAATCTTGCTTTTTACTCTCTTCTAACGCCTGGTGAAAGTGTGCCAATTGCATCTCCTGCACTGTGCTAGTCGTCAATGTAAATAAATATAAACAACGTTTCCAGGTTTTCTTATATTTCTTTGATTTTTTTTATTATTTGAATTGCCTGTGTGAGTGCCTAAGCCAAATAGGAACAGTCCAACATCAAGTGATGAAGAGGATCATATACTGCAGATATGACTATATACTGCAACTGAGTAAAAAAGCAAGACTATCTAAAATTAAAGACAAAATTCCAAATCAAAGACCTAGTACTCCTTGAGGGAATACATGTCTCCAGCCAAATTAATTTTCAGTGCTAAGTAAAAAAAAAGGCCCTTTCACCCAAAATAAGTTTCAAAATAGAGCAACATGAAAGTACCATATTTAAAGCAAAGGTTGTAAATTCCGGCACACAGATAATTATAAATAATCCATTCATTTTGAGCATCTTAAAACCTAAATGAGTATGGCTTGTTTTACGTAAGCACTGATTTGTCTACGTTATTGCATAATAAATTCAGAATATGTCAAAAAACCCTAATAATCAAAAGTTTTTGAACAACAATTAGCATAAAATCTAACACTATTAGCATAGTGTTTATAGCTTCTAATACTAAGTGTAATATTTGTAGGATTTTAACGTTTGGTAATTTTTAACAATGTATTTTTAGGACATGTACATCCTTTGTCATCTAATCAGCAGTTGCTGTAGCACCCTCTGAGCCCCTACATTTCTCAATCTTGCCTGTACCATTACTAAAGCTATCATGTAGTACGCCTATAGTCTTAAAAAATAACAGTAATATCAACTGATATATTGTGTCCCTGCTTTTAAAAGACAATAAAAATGCAAGAGTTAAAAACTAATGAAATGTATTGTTTTCATTCCACAAACCGTTTTATCTTTACTATGATAGGATAAATTTTGATGCTGAAGCTGTAGTTCCTGTAAAGTGTCAACGGATTTCCGTGGGTTTTGCTAGCAAATCCACAGTTTTTTTGCACGTGTCAAAAACTGTAAATGCGTCTCATGAACCTTTATTCATTTTTTGCTGATTTTCAAAATTTCAGCCCTTCACTTATTCCACATTTTGTCGATCATCATTGTCACTTCCTGATTTAAATGTGTCTCCTTCCTTTACATAATGCTGTTAACACATTTCCTTCTCTTTTTTCTGGTTTACTGTCAAAACAAGTCATCTGGGTTAGGCCTTTATCAGCTACCCACTCAGCACTGCTGGAGATAAATCCCTCTCACTCTTTTACCATGCCTCTTATCACTTACACTGCCATGATGTGGTCACAGCAAATACAGCAAAAAGAAGATAAATCTGCTTGTCTGTGGAAGTCACTACAGATATGCCAGAATTTTAAATTCACCTCAGGAATAAGCTACTTTAAGCCTGTCAGTTATTAAACTTTCCAAACTAGAGTCGCTATTCTGACTACAGTCTGCATCTTAATTTAGGGGCAATAAAATGCCTGGAAACAAAAAACTCTAGTAATAATGCAATGACATTTCTTTTGGGAAATTAAAACGTATACAACTTGATTAGTCGGTCATTTTTTCACATCTATCATTACTGTCATAGCTGTGCCATCTTATACCTATTTTTACATAAACACAATGAACTAATCTGATTAGCAGTGGCTGATCCTCCAGAGCAAGGACGCCAAGACACGTCTAGGCTTTTCTTTACTAAGGCTCCCTTCACACTGGAGGTCTGGATAGGTATGAAAAATATATATAGTTTGGAAAATCTTTAGCATTTTCATACTCTGCTCTATGTTGCATTTTCTAAAGGATGAAGAAAGAAAAATCTAAAAAATGGCTCAGACGAGCAGAGTATTTATTTTTACAATGAATGTGTATAAAAGAAGGTTACAACCATCAAGATGTCATTTTTGTTTGAACTCGAAGATATAAAGGTTTTAGCTATTAGAATCTTGGTTTCTGAGTTAACCAATTAACCAATAGATGAATGCTCAGCTTTACAGTTCTCAATGTAACCATGTGGCTTGCAGTTCAGTATACATTTCCTCTCATTTCTTTTTCTTGATGCATCTTTGGATAAGGCAGTAAACCCTAAGTTACTCTTAATGTCGTGTTTTACAGTATGTGGCAAAAGCACATACTGTAACTGCAGATGATGAACCTATTATAGAGTTTGCAGCATTTTAGTCACAGCCCAGCCTTGAAGCACAAATTTTCTTTTCCTCCATTTTATTAGTGTAGCTGCATCCTGGCCTGGTCAAAGGGAGTCGGGCCAGGTATATTATATAAAGTAAAGCATGGTGGGGGAGGAAAAGAGGGTCCCAGGATCACAGAAAACAGCAGGGAAAAAAACTATTTGGTGAGTACTAAGAGCCCAGCAACATCACAATTGCTGTTATTCTAATGAAAGTTTTCCAAATTTGCTGCAATCCAGCCACCTTCCAATAGGTTGTGTAAGTTGTGGAGAGCATAGTTGGATCATCATCCAGTGTGAAGGGGGTCTAAATGCAAATGTATCACCTTAACAAAAGATGCAAACAATAAAAGCTTTGCAGAGTACCTGCCCTATAAACAGTGAATTATCAGAAGCATCAAGGCAGCAGCTGTGACAAGGAGTTGTTTGAATTCTTTAAATTGTTCAGAGAAATAAGCTTCAATGTTTGCTTCAATGTCTCCTTTAACACAGAAAACACTTCACAATTCTTTATGAAAGAGATTGTTATGTCCCACATCTCTTTGCAAAAAAGCAAAGCTTATCTTATTAATCAGCATTTGTATAAAGTATGTGAGTTCTGAATAGTAAGAGCAGTCTATGAAAAATGGTTGACATTTTTTAATTTAAAAAAACAACATTTAATATTTCTAACAAGGTAAGAATTACTTGTATTTGATTTTACTAATGTGATAAATAAAATATTGCCTCTGCAATATAGCATAATCAAACATTTCTCCAATTACTTTAAAAACTCTAGTTTTACTGCAACAAAATCCAGATAACAATTTAATGTAAGTTTGCTCATTTTTTTAAGTCCTTTAAAAAAAGCTACTAAAATAAATTGTATGGTGTATTTAAAAAAAAATGTTAAGAAAAAAACTTGAGACAAAGTAGGGATTTAATGTTTCTGGCAGCTTTCATTTTTCTACATACACATATACATACAAATACATACACACCGGCATACAAATGAATACACTGCATTGCCAGAAGTATTCACTCTTCTACAAACAAACTGTTGTGAAATTTCATCACTACTAAATATTCCACAGTCACCTGTTAGTGGTATTATAAGAAAGTGGAAGTTATTGTGAAAGACAGCAGCTCGACTATGAAGTGTTAGGCCATGTAAATCACAGAGTGGGCTCAGCAGATGCTGGGGCTCATAGTGCACAGAAGTCACCAATGTTCTGCAGAGTGAATAGACGCAGACCTCCAAACTTCATGAGGTCTTCAGATTAGCTCAAGAACAGAGTGTAGAGAGCTTCATGGAATGCGTTTCCATGACGGAGCAGCTGCATCCAAGCCTTACCAAGTGAAATGCAAATCATTGGATGCAATGAAGTAAAGCTCACTGCCACTGGACTCTAGAGCAGTGGAGACGTGTTCTCTGTGGGGATGAATCCTGCTTCTCTGTCTGACAATCCGATGGACGAGTCTGGATTTGGCTGCTGCCAGGATAACAGTACTTGTCTGACTGTATTGTTCCAAGTGTAAATTTTGGTGGAGGTAGGATTGTGGCATGGGGTTGCTTTTCAGGAGTTCGGCTCGGCCCCTTAATGCCAGTGAAAGGACCTCTTATTGCTTTAGCATACCAAGACATTTTGGACAATTTCATGCTCCCAGTTTGGGGATGGCTCTTTCCTGTTCTAACATGACTGCAAACCAGTGCACAAAGCAAGGTCCATAAACACATGGATGAGTGAGTTTGATGTGGAAGAACTTGACTGGCCTGCACCTGATCTCAACCTGACAGAATACCTTTGGAATGAATTAGAGCGGAAACTGTGAGCCAAGCCTTCTCATCCAACATCCGTGTCTGACCTCAAGAAATGCCCTTCTGAAGGAATGAACTAAAATTCCTATAAAGACACTTCCAAAACATAGTGGAAAGCCTTCAAACTGGAAGAGCGACTCCAACAGATCCAAGGGACAATCTCAGAGATCTATGTCCAGAAGAGCGCAGTCCTAGGAACAGTTAAGATACTGAGCAGAACCCTCAAGCTCTCAGGCTTCTGGTAGAGGACCTGAGCATGAAGTGAAGTGGAACCACCCATGTAGACCAAATAGGGTAAGATGGAAGTTATGTATATATATATATATATATATATATATATATATATATATATATATATATATATATATATATATATATATATGTACAAGACTGGTAACTAAAACCTGTCAGAAATAAGAAAACTAAAAACCAGGAAAAACAAGCAAAATAAACTGGAAGTAACACAAATTTTCCAATCTGAAATGATTCAGGGACTGTTTTTGGTTGGGACAAGTAAAAAGCGCAATCCAGTTTTTAAATGAGAGAAAACAAAATCAGGAATAATCATCTTCATTTCTTATTTCGACACACGCCTTCTAATTTGAAATGATTTAGTTGGGGGGCGTTTTGGACTATGACAGGATGGACTTACCTTCCAGAGAAACTGGACTATGACAGGACAAAACCAACAAGTAAATTTGCTTTGAATCTCTAATTGCTTATCTGAGAAAGATCTAAATATTTTGTTTTCAAACTTTTTTTTTTTTTTTTTTTACTTCAGCAGAGTTAACAGAACAGTACAACTTTAGCTTTTCCATACAACCCACAACTGTCTTTTATATCGTTGTGGTCGAAATTTCAGCTGAAATTGTCTTGTCTGCTCCAAGCCCTTGGAAACTACATCTAGCATGCTTCAGAGACTTTATTTTTCATTTATATGAGCTATCTAACCTTGTGACAATCACATTGCCACCCAAGTGTATAATAGTTGTTTTGACATCATTTCACAAAATGGAAGTTAATATACCCAAACATGTTGCTGTGCAGCTGATACAAGGTCATACTTGTCAAGAACGTACAGAGCTGAAATATATCTGTGGGTTTGATGCCTGATGGAGAAAAATAAAGTGACTTTGCTACAATAGTACCACTGTACTTGACCTGTTATCGCAAAAAAAGACAATTCATGAGTTTTGGTAAACAGAAAGGAGGGACGATTTAATTGCAGTAGATGGAGTTTTAATTGAAAACATATTTGACGTTACATTTTTAAGCCTTCTGGATATTTTTAAGCCCCAATTAGACTTAATCAAGTGGCAGATGTGGAAAGCATTGCAGTTTGAGTTGGAGTAAAGAACGTTGTAGAGCTTTCCAACACAATTTAACATTTCTTTATGCTTTCATACTTAAATATTCATGTTTAAACCTTTGTTTATAAGACAAAAAAGCTAAATTAGTCTTACACAGCGCAGATGTAGGAGAACATAATAGTTACATGTCATGTTAAATATTTAGTTACTACAAGAACTCTGCTGGTTGAAATGGAATTTAAAAATATAAATTAAATACTTACTGAAAGTCAAAAAGGAATTATTACAATGAAGCTCTAAACAACAATAACAATGAAGACAAAGGCTAAATCTGACATAGTACAAATGCCTTTTTTGGAGTGTAAAATACACCGAAATAACACAGAAATATTCCTCTACCATGGTGCAAACAGAGATAATTTAATTAGCTATTTACATCAGAAAGTGAGTAAAAACAAATGTTGGTGCTCTTTTCCTTTATGGCTGCATGTAAAAAGACATTATTTCACATATGTGACAGCAATAAACCCCTTCATAAATGTGTCCTGTTGTGTGCAAGCTGACTGAAAACTGTTCAAACAGTGGATTCGTATGTGCACCGCAATACGTTTTTGTGATTTGAGGACATGCGTTATAAATTTAGCCGGCGTCTTGGCCTTTACTCCCCAAAGACGACCAAGGCCGGGTCCCCGCTGATGGAGAGAGGGGTCAGCTCTGGCAGCAGGAACAAAGTGGACTCGACAAGGGTGAAAGATTTAGTGCTCGGCATTTAGAGTGATCATCTTTTCTCCTTTGTCAGCAGGTAGAGAAAATTCTCCACCCTTCCTTTGTCCTTGGCTCGAGTTTGATGGCGTTGGGGGGGGAAATCCTGTCTCGGCACATGCCTCCCCTCCGCTGTGATGTGGAGGTCACATGGGTGCATTGTCCCTGAAATTACTGGTATTGCTATGAGTTGGTGTGTGTGTGTGTTGGGGGGGGGGCTAAAAGCACCAATTCTGGTTTCCTATTTGCATAAACAGCATCTTTAGTATTTTAGTATTTGAATGTTTTACGATGGGTTTGGTGAGCAGTGAGGATGACGAGACTTTAACATGCAGATAATTGTTAATCAGAGCTATCAAAGGCCTATGAGATCTGTCCTATTATATTTGTCTGTTAGCAAAATATATCATGAACCACTGGATGAATTTTAATGAAACTTTCAGAAAGTATTTATTGGAGGTACATCTGCAAGTGCCACTACAGCCAACTGACTTCTGAAAACACAAAAATGACTGTAAGCCAGTAAATTTTTACAAATATTGAGCTAAAATTTGGTGTGGTAGTAGCTGAGAGTCATTCCCAACATATACTTTGAGCACCAAGAGATTTTGTGGTCTTGAACGAGATCACCCATAATGTTATTTTTAAGGTTTAACTAAAACTGCTCTGTCATTTCTCAACATGATCATGGTTTAAAACTCACAACTGAAAGGCTTAAGGTGATATGTATTTCTTCAAGGAATGCTAGGCTTTTATTTTAACCCCTTACCTCTTGATTTCTGCCCTGTGGCTTCATTTTTCCAGAGTGCATCAAATGTTACAGCTCAGTGTAATTATCTGGCCACTTAAATCCCAGGCAATGGGTCTCTTTGACATAAAATATGGAACCTTTCCTGTGAATTTTATTAAACTAATAGTATTAATCTGGCATACGCAAAAATTTAAAAAAGAAAAACGGAAGATTAACTTTTAAATGATTTTAAGGATCCTCCCATGCTGCTGCCTCATAATTAGGTCATTAGTGCAAACGTGATGCTTTATAATCCACCCCAGAAGCAAGTATGATACCTGAGATCTATATCAGCCTGTTATCAAGGCTCCAGAGATGCAGCTTATGCTTTTGACCTCATTTCACCTGGACCAAATGAAGAAACAAGAAGCCTTAAATCTACCTACCGAGCAGCGGCACATGGTGGATATAGAGGGTAATTTCAAGTGAATTCTAAGCTGTCTTAAAGTTAAGCAAAGATCTGCAAAAAGTTCTAAATTTGGTTGACAAGTAACAGAGGTAACATTGCAATCACAATGTAGAAACAACATGTTGCTTGCAAAATAGCTCAGCTGGCTTTCGCAACATTCATTAGATGTCCAATTGACAGTTAGGAGCAGATATCTACATTAATGGACGATTTTAGGTTAAAAAAATATAAAATAATAGGTAAACCCACATCTTATACATGTAAACAACAATCTACTTGTAGTTTGTAGCATCGGTTTCCTTTAGTATCTCACAGTATCTCTCCTTTTGAGTTTCTGCTTGTAGAGTTTCTTCCAGATCATGCTGTTTCTTTTCGAAGTCTTGATGCACTGTTGCTTTGGTTTGCTGTGGGTGGTTGTCCAAGAATAACACCACATCTATCAGGTATTTCATAGAAAAGTCATGACAACCACTTCTGAATGACTTTTTTTTAAATTAATATTATTTTTGAAGACTGACTCAATGTATTGTTACCTCACCTTTAACCAATACACCACATTTTTTGGTTTACATATAAATTTATCAGAGAAGACTAAAAATAGAGTGTATACTGGACTTTTACAAGACAGATGGATTTATTAGATGTTTGGTGGATTTCAAGAAAGATTAGTTTAGGCTACGATGGATTTGTAGTTAAATCTCTATAATGAACTTTGAATAAAAAGTATGAAAAAATAAATAAAACAAGCTGGAACTGAACTATGGTAAGTATATGAAATTATGACTGCCATTAACTTTGTGTTCTATGTGCCTGGCCCAGCGTTTATTGTCCTCTCAAACCTCCAGCCGGTCGAGACGGATGGTCGCCAGCTTGGTTCTGCTGGAGGTCCTTTTCCTGTTGTAACAAAGTCTTTCCTCTCCACTCTCACCCGTTGCCAGGTGCTTGCTCGAGATGAAGGCTTTCTTCGATGAACAATTTGTTAGATTTCGAACCGAACTGAATCTGAATGTAATATAATTGGACTGAATTAACCAAATTTAACTGAATATGAATTTGGGTTGGTTTTGGACTGAATTGGACCTGTTGTTTTTATATAACTTGTTGTGAACTAGCACCATAGAAAATGAATTGAACCAAGCTTAACCAGGGATGTAGGGGATTTTTACAAAACTATTTCTGTACAGTTAAAAACATTCAATCTCCTTTACTTATCGCAGCCTTTATAGTCATGAGGTTTGAATTTTGTTTATACTTTTCCTAAATAACCAATATTGACCAACTAAAAACTATTTAACTATAATTTGTTGCAAAGTAACTAAAATGTTAATATGACATTTTTAAGTGTGTTTTCCCTCCTAACTTTTAAACTAATATTGCAATATAACACAATATATAATTTATTGTCCCTTTGGAGACATTTATTATGTCAGTACAATTAAAAAACATTTATTTATTTAACTTATCAGTGAATCACTGTATTAATTTTGAAAGGGCCTACTTGTAAAGTTTCTTTCAACATCCAGAGTTGTTCCGACAGCATGTATTTCTTTTTAAAAAGTCTAATTTCAAATCACTGGAGTGAATAAACCCCTTTTCAAGAGAAAGGACACAAGCAGAGAGCACAATATATTTCCATATATCCACAAATTGAATCCCCCTCGGGGATCAATAGGGAGCTGCAGTTAAATGGCAACAAAAGCTGCATTTTATTTGTTGTTTGCACTTGATGAATCATATCACAGAAAGATAAAAAAATAAATAAATAAAAAAAAATATAAATCTAGCTCTGTCTGCATATATTTCATATCTTGCCAACAACTGATGAAACTTGCTTGAACAGCACAAGCAAAGTTAGGTTTGCAGTTTAATATACAGCGATGACAGCTGAGCATGAAACAAAATCTACCTATTTCTGTCACGATTTGTTGTCTTTTCTCGTGGTTTTTATTAAAATAAAAGCAAGCAGACGGAAGGCAGAACCCTTCCGGTTCTCTTTAGTGGGCCTGCTGGTGCAGAGATTACTGTGCTGAGAGATGCCGGAGAACAATGCTGAATAATGCAACTTCTCAAGGGAAGCCGCTTTGTGTCAGATTGGCCTCACTGCAGACAACTGGTTATACAGGTTGTGATAATATAGGTAACTGCAAGAAGGAGATAAAGAAATTCAATATTATCTGACAATATACCAGTGAGTAGAAAGGGTAAAGGTTACAATTTACAATATAGTCAGAAGAATGAAAGCTTTCAATCCTCAAGAGCTTTTTTCATTATTATTATATACAGCGCTTCAGACAGAAATATTGATATCTGTACAGCAGCAATTTTTAAGCCATAGTTGGGAAATCATATTTGCATGAAGAGACGAAGACGAGAGAGTTCTTGTAATGACCCCTCTGTAGCTCCATGGGATGCACAGAGAGCGAATTAGACACTGGCTTGTGGCGGTTCAAAGAAACCACTTCAAGCGAGATGTTTTAACAGTGAATGAAATCAGTAAAAAGGCCCAAAATAAATATGATAAAGTGTAACGTATGTAGGCTCATTGTAAGAAAGGAAAAAAAAAAAAAAAACTCAAGACATTAGCTGAAATGTTTTCTTTCTGGATTTGATTTGGCGAGGTTACAATGTGCTCTGAATGGGAACAATGAAACCCTGCTTCTCCCCTGAAATCCACCACTTCAAACTGCATTTGAAATACAGGAAAGAAAGAAAGAAAGAAAGAAAAAAAATATATAGATAGATATAGTCATTATAAATAAGGGGAAACACTATAAACCATCCTCAAAAGGAATTTTTATGAGTCTGGGATTTCTAATAAAAAACAGTTTGAGATCCTAAAATAAGGGGGTGCTCTTTGTGAACTGGTGGGAGCTTTTCAGTAGCCCACTTTGAATTCCTACAGTGGAGCACCGTCTTTGAAAAAGCGCTTCATGTTTCAAACAGACGGCCCATGAAATGAAAGCATTAGATAAAAGTCTCTCTGTTGATAATGGTTAGAAAGCCTCGATGGCAAGAAGCAGTCAGCTATGTCTCATTTGGGCCTCATTCGAAGCAAGCAGACGATATGACGTGTTTACAGCTTTATGCCATATATGAATGATGTACTGTACGGGGTGTAACATTTCCAGGGGAAATGACAGGTTACAAATGCAGCAGCAAGAAGACGCAGATTCAGCAGGAAATAAAAACTGTGAAGAGTGGATAAGGGCTTTTGGCAAATGGCTCCATAAGTCTTTTTTGTCACTTAAATATATTTTTCCCGATGTGATCCATCATGGCAGTGATTTGAACCAGTTTGAAGCTCAGTTGGAACCAGCAGTCGGCCCCTTTAAGAGAGTGCAGACAGCCGACTTGGCATCGTTGGCCTGTTTAAAGGTGATGTAAACAGGCCTTGATGGATGAAGGACTCCGGTCCATCCATCATCCGTCCATCCTGAAGAGCCTTAATCTTCCGCAAACACAATCCTGCCATTGTGCCCCTCATCTCGTCTGCCTTGTCTCTCAAGTCCTTAATAATATCCCTTCGTTTGGGGACCGTGTTCCTGCTGTATCCATGACATGCACACAGGTTGAAAGGAAATGACACAGCCGAAAGGTTTACAGCCAGAAACAGAAAGCATTAAGAAAAGGACTGGGTGGGGGGTGAATTTTTCTGTTTTCTTGGCTCATTGTTAACTACTGCGCTGATGTAAATAATTCAGAACACTGACATCCCAATAATTGATTGAGCACAAATTGTTATAGCCTGCTATTGGAAGTTTCTACAATTTGCTTAAACAGTTCCTGCTTCAAATGGCTGACTGCAAATTCAACACATCGATAGAGCAGGGGAGAAATGTATCCAAAGTGATTTATAACATTTTGTTTGACTTTGAGGTTTATTTGAAAAACGGTTAATTCAAAATGCATTTGGAGTTGTCAGGGGAACTCAAACGACACCTGGAGTGGTGGTATAAAACTGATAGTTGTATATCACTTCCCTTTCTATGTTGAGTCATTACTTTAGTTACATTTTTGGCTCGTTGTTAGTATTTTTTGTTGTTTCTCATCACCACTCCGGTTAACAATGTTGCTGCAAAGACTGTGCCTCAGCCGTAAGACTTTTAGAGCCTGGGAAAAGATTTGATTAATGCTTGCCAGGGTGGCCAACACTTATCATTAAAGTTTGATTGCCAAAGTGGTTAGGGTTCCACATTTTCTATTTTGAAATCTCAAACTTTTCCAGACTCTAATTTTCAGATTTTTTAGCCTTAAAACATCCGTAATTTACTGGGTTTGTTTAAAGGTGCTGTTTTATTATTTGTATGGTTATATAAAATTACATTAGGGTTATGTGAAAAAACTAAAATTACAATGCATCTCGTGACTATCAACTACTGCAAGATGCAGTTATTCTTCTTTAAATAGCACCCTTGGTGTTTTGGCCACCACATTGAAAGGCAGGCGATCATGTAATTCCCTGTGTCTGTGTTTGTCTCTTAGCAAAATATCTCATGAACCACTGGATACATTTTAATGAAACTCTCAGAAAGTAATCATTGGAGGTACAGCTGATTAACTTCTGGAGTAAACCAAGTTTAAGGTAAACTTTAACAAACAAAAAAATGGCTGTAACTCAGTTTTTAAAGATCTTGAGCGACAATATGATGTGGCAGTAGCTGAGAATCCTTCTTAACTCAGACTCTGAGCAGTAATAAGTTGGTTACAACTTTACCATGCAAGGCGATGGGTAACATGAACTCTTTCAAGCAATGCCACTTTCATTTATTTCAGCTTTTGAGAAAATGTTATAGGTAAAGGTTTTGCCAAGACAAAATATTGATCAGAATCTTACAAATTTCTATCACTCCAAAATAAAAGCTTGACTACATGTCTAGGATCAGTAACTACTTTTTCATGGTTGGTTGTACCTTTCCTAAAGACATTAGAAATAGTATAAGATTAGGTATCTCACAACAAATATATATATATGTGCAGTCCAGAAATGTGCAGTTCTAGGCACAGCCAAGATACTGCGCAGAACCCTCAAGCTCCCAGGCCTCTGGTAGAGGACCCGAGCTCAGAGGATGAAACAAAGACCACCCGCGGAGGGTGAGAAGGGAATTTTATATATATATATATATATATTTTTATTACCAGAATCTGTCAATCCTATTTGTATTTGAACCAAAAGCGGACATTTTTGTGACTATAGTCGTCTTTATTATACAGTGTAAAAAAAGCATTAGAAAAAGTGGGAAACACTTGTTTTTTCCATACCTGTTTTCTTTTTTTGATATGTATGCAAACCTGGAAAACACTAAAATCAAACTCCATACTTATCCATTCTTTTCAACACTGTGTAGGAACCCTGGTGGATAGAGTGCTTGAATTATCTTGGGGTCATTTCAAGGAAGTGATGAAGGACCAACACACCAAATTTCAGCACCAGCAATGAAAGATAAAGGATAAATAAGGGTTACTGTACAATAAAGGTGCTAAGATCACCTAATTTGTTCTGACACAATCATGAACATGCATGACAGACATATATGGGTAATCAACTGAATATCTGCACATATAAAAAGCCCCCCAACTACACAGGCATTCTCTTTTATTACTACTCCAGGAGTTTTGAAATCACAAACTGAACGGAAACTGCTGGATAGAAGAAAAAAAAAAGTAACAAAAGCGATCATCTGTTTAAAGCCAAGGACCCCATAGAGGTAAAAAAAAAATAAATAAAAAAATATATAAAGACACGGTTGGATTAAAAACGAGACTGAGTTATGGAAGGATGATCGTGCTTTATCTGCTTCGGATGAACGCATAGCCTATTTACTGGGTCATAAAGCCCTGTGTGGAGATGATCAGAAGGGAGACAGTGATGCACACATGGAGCGGAGCATTTTGTCTGCTTTCTTAAACACCCTTTGGGAAGCTTAGAGCTGTACACTATCATGTTCTTTCTTGTCTTAAAGTTGGATCAAAAAAGTTTTCTAGACAAACAGAACAGACATTGTTCACAATGGTTACACACACCTGCAGTCATTTATAACACCTACAATTAAATAAAATCAGCTTTTATAACACTGTGCCATTCATCCATCAGATTTAGAACTAAAGCTTCAGGACTTATCATGACTACCGCAGTTGTTCTTTTGGCTGCTCCCTTTTTAAGGGGTTGCCACAGCGAGCAAAGTCAAACAAAAGATTTGGCAATTGTTTTACATCGGATGCCCTTCCTGTTGCAACCTGGGCTCGAACCTGAAGCAAGACCACAAGACCACTGAGCTACCCCAACCCCCCCGAGGACTTATCATGGCTAATACATATAAAACACATTTTCTTGGATTGTGCTGTGTTTCATTCTTGTGGTCTCCAACATAGTATTTTTATTCACCGCTGGTGTATTTGGAACAAAAAAGCTGACTCGCAGACGAAATTGCTTGAAGAGTTACACACTGTGAGAGCTTTATTTGGCGAAAGAAAGACAGATATATTAAGCAAGTGGTATATTTATTGCTTGTAAAGAGGCATTTGCAGTTTCTTCTACGAATAGGTTCAGAAACTGCGATTCATGGCAACCGATATTATGACTGTTTTTGTATCATTTTGCTGCTCTGCTCCACTTCCAGATAAAGAGATCTGTCACTCTGTTGCAGAAATATTAACTCTGAGACAAAATGAAATATATTAAGAGAAAAGAAATCCCTATGACAACATTATTTTTCTTCATTCTGTTTGAAAAACCTTGTAAAGTTGAACTTTGATCCCCGTATGTTCAATTTGCTGGAGGCAAAAGAAACTTATGACTGATGTAACAAATGAAAGGGATCTTTTTATTTCCTTCTTTTCAAATAGAGCATTGTGTTTTATTGATATAGTCCTTACCTGTAGACAAAAGTCTCAGTGATCTGAATTTATAGAAACATGGATAAGTACTCCTATAGGAGTCGGGTTTATGGTCAGGCTGGGGCCTTTTGTTGTTGTTTATAACAACTTAAACTCAAGAATGTCAATCAGGTGTGAGGCAAATGCAGTATTACCTGATTTTAAACATTTTGCATGAGACCATTTGGTTAGTCGGTTGTTTTTTTTTAACTGAACATTGTCAGTGTTACTACATGAAACTACGTGTACTAAAGCTCATGCTGCCGGATCATCATTAAGGCTTTTTTTCTAATCCCAAGCAGATTTACTGTATGTAAGTAATGAGCAGTGTTGCCAGATATGCAACGATTTTTGTTAAACTATCATAGTTTTAGGGTCTGAAAGATAGATGATAAAGAATTTTTAAAAAGCAGAAATTTACAATAATTTTCCACTCATCAAAAAATAAAGCTAACTCTGGCTTGGTCAGACCATGTGTTCACCTGGCCTCATCTTCTGTGCACATGTTTGCCAATCACATCACACACCTCATTTCCTCCCCATCTACATCTTTTTCTCCACAATGACCACCTTCACAGCTCTTTTTTTTATTTTGTCACCACCTCCAATTTTTAGATTTTAACTCTACTAAAACAGGGTTAACAACGGCTCTTAATTGTCATTTATATATATTGAATCTTTGTGATGTATGTGATTCTGCTGCAGCAAGAATTCATACAGCCTGGTATCTGTTAAATCTAAGATTGTACGGCGATACGGATTATGACCAAGATTTTCTAATATCAAGCTTGCGCAGTGTAACACGTAAAAAAAATTATTTGTAGTTTCTAAAATTGTACATTACAAGCCGACCTTTAAATAAGAGAACAACATTTGTTGCATTATCCATGGCTAAAGCGAATCAAAGAATCAGTCATATTGGAGTTCTCTACTTATAGGGGTCTGTGTAAAAGTTATGAGCAATTGATATCCTACTTCTTATAGATAGCTTTTTGAATTATGTCAGTTTTGGGAACATGTTTAATTCAGACCAAATTGACTAGGAATGAGGAAATGAGTTGCTGCCTCAAGTGGAGGAGTTAAAGTATCACAGGGTTTTGTTTGCGAGTGAGGGAAGAATGGAGCGTGAGATCAACAGATGGATCAGTGCAGCTTCCGCAATATTGCCTACTCTGTACTGGTCCGTTGTAAAGAGGGAGCTGAGCTGCAAGGCGAAGCTCTGTTTGCTGGTCGGTCTACATTCCCACCTTTAACTTTGGTCGTGAACTCTGGGTAGTGGCCAAAAAAACAAGATCACAGATACAGGCAGTTGAAATTAGTTTTCTCTGCAGGGTTGCTGGGCTCTCCTCTAAAGATAAAGTGAGAAGTTTGGTGATGTGGGAGGGACTCGGAGAAGAGCCGCAGCTCCTCCACGTTGAGAGGAGCCGGTTAAGGTGGTTCAGGCATCTGGTACGATTTTTATTTAAAAGCACATACAGTAGCGAAAGCAGTTAGCTGTAGCAGGGATATCATAATCTTTATAACACAATGGTTCTGTTATAGGGGAGTATCCAAATTTAGTTGGGCCATATATAAACCTTACTGGGGCTTTGAGTGCACAGGCAATCATTTGTAAAACTTTTTCATCATCAACACAACAGGCATTCTGTCTCTCACTGCTTTAGACTCAGAAAAAAAGTCTCTGTTGTTTGGTAAACGTCTGAGCTACATGCATGGAGGCTATCAACGCTCTCTTTCCTGTTTGGTGCAGAAGCGGCAGATGGCCACTTGACTCTGGTGAAATGATGCGAGCAGCTTTGTACAGTACCTCCCTGTACTTAAAATTCTTTTATAAATCTTGCAGGAAAAGAGGCATGATTTGACTTGTGCTGTCTTTCCATAATATGTCTGCCAAGCACAGCAATACTTTCATTAAACAAGGATAACTGTTGGCAAAGTGAATATTGCTCTGAAGCGGTCAATTTTCTGAATCTGCTTGCCGTAACTTTGGATGTTAAAAGAGACATCTTGAAGCTGGTTGCAACCTTAGCTAATGCAACTTTTGCTGTTGTTTTCTCTCAGACTTACTTTCTTTCGCACAAGTCAAATAAATGGTGAATTAGACAGCTGCTTACTTACACCCACGCCTATCCATTACCATGATTTACTAAAGATTACCTGCTTGACAGATGCAGATTTCTACTACCCTAATATCAGGCTCAGAATATGGAAGTTGCTCTGATATTTTGCACATTTTTTGCATTAGTCAGTTTGAGATTATGTCTACTTTGTGGGGGCCAAAGAATGATAATAAAACGGGCCATATCTAGCCCAGGGTACAATTGATGTCAGTGTAAAGGTTAACAAAGAAGTTTGCAAGGGCTATAAATTTGTTATAATTCAGCTTTAACGCCAGTCCTATTTTTTTTTTTACATCTCTGCCACATTTGTATCACATAGAATTCAAGGTTGTTTACAACACAGCGGCAGCAGCACCTA
Organism: Kryptolebias marmoratus; assembly: GCF_001649575.2. NCBI lineage: Eukaryota > Metazoa > Chordata > Actinopteri > Cyprinodontiformes > Rivulidae > Kryptolebias > Kryptolebias marmoratus. The sequence continues at coordinate 9,123,099 of NC_051450.1, read as the reverse complement.
GCTGTAGCACTCCTGGCTCCAGAATATCATCATATCTGTGCCAGAATAACCAGCATAAAACCGTGTCTACACAAATCACAATAAAATATTCAAAACTGGAGATGTTTTGAGACGGCAGCTTTTCACTATGGCTTTAGCCTCACTGGGACTACTTGTTAGCTTGTTAGTCGGGTCAGAATGGAGCTCTAAGTTTCCAGACTGAGGCCCTTCAAAGAGCTCTCCACAACAGGTGAGCCATTAATTGTTCATATCTTTTCCTTCAAAACCTCACTTCAAAAGATTTGAACTACCCCTTGAATTCTTAAACCCATTCCCCAGCTCCCTCACTGTGGACAGCCATTAATCATCCAATAATCTCCATTTCTGTTTGGTCCCTCACGTCTCACTGATATCTGGCCTCAAACATAAACGGCACTCCTTCATATTCTCCTGCTCTTCTCTTGTGGTTTCTTGCCATCTATATAGTAATCATCAAGGCGTTCCCTCATGGGCATGTTGTCCTTTGTGGGAGAAACGATACAAAACAGACTCCTTCAACCTTAGACTGACGTGTTGTTGCTTTATCTTCCTTTTAGCTGTACAGCCAAGTGAAGTGTAAAAATCACAGAGGATGCAGCAGCGACATCGAAGCTCAGTCCCTCCCAGGGCTCCGACTCAGCAACAGGTCTTGGGAATCAATGCAAAAACAAACACTAATAATAAACTCGGTGCAGTGTTATTCTCATTGGGTTAGGGTTATATTTTAGAGCGTTCAACAAGGAGTCGTAGAGATACATTTACATACCTTTATAAAAGTTGCAGTGAACTGTAAGAGAAGAGTTTTATCTTAAAGAAACTCTCTGTAGTTTCCGATCAGGGCATGGTTTTGTTCTTTTCTGTTACACTGACATTGACTTTCTGAACCCCGTAGAACTCTGAGTGGAGGTTTTAACTCTCACTGCAGGTGTTGCTGACTTTTCCACATCAGGGGTCTTTATAATTCACTCACAAAGTCAGTGCCGCTGTGTTGTCAAAACAAAGATCATCTCGTCTAGTGTCGGATTCTCCTGCGGAGATGCTCGCATTAGGTCTTCATCTGAAGAGAAAAGTTGTTTTTTTTTTTGTTTTTTTTTAATATATCACCGCTCTTTGACGTAATGCTACTTTCTAAGCTCAGAAGTCTGTATGATAAACCCAGCTGGTCCTTAAATGTGTAACATGATCATTACTGCATGACATATTTCCCACATCTGAAGTGAAAAATATAACTGTAAACCAGGCAACATGCAACGCCACGCACCTCTTTTCACAGACAGAAATTTACCTTGTTGCATCTAATTTAATTGAGCTGTGAGTAATTTTAAACAGATGTGACGTACAGTATATCTGATTTATCCTTTATATCAGTCAAGCTGCTGCAATCTGTCGCCGGTTGAAACAAAACAGTGGTGGATGGTAAAGTGTCAGAACAGTTTTCTTGTGCTAAAATATAATGCAACAGCCATTTGTCGCTTTTTTTATGTTTCGGCTTTTACCCACAAAGAAATATTGTACTGAAACAGCAAAAAAACTATCAATAACTCTTTTCCTGATGTTCTTTCTGCCAAATGTTTTTTTATGTTATTGCATATTCAATGACTATAATAAACCCAGAGAAGCATTAGTTTCCTTTAAGAAGAAAATGTGGTGGATTATAAGTAAACAAAGCCTGTGTCTTATTTCTACATTTAGTCATAATGTTCAGGATTTTTGTAAGTTGGTTTACTTTTTTTATTTTCTTCCTGTTTGGTTTCTTTATCTTCATTGTGTTCTTATATTTTGGCTCACAGATTCCTTAGTTGTCCTTGTTTCTAGCTTTTATCTGTATCCCCCTCCATGGTACTTACGCCTTAGTTTTATCTCAGCTCATCGGCAGATCTGCCGTTTTTCTCAAAGGTTTTTGCTAGTTTTCTGTTTTTATATCAAAACACAGAAAAATAACATTCATTGCAAATTGTACCTCGTACTTTTTTTGACATTCATTTATGTACACCTTCAAGTCCAATGGTGACAGAATCAGGATAAAGCAAGTGAGATGCAGAACAGTAAAAACAGCTTTATGTTTTTTTTTGTTTGTTTTGTTTTGTTTTGTTTTGTTTTTTCAGAGGCACAAAGTTTTAGGGGGCATGTGTGGGTTAGGTTGGTGTGTCTAAATACCTCCATGTTTTAAGTCCACAAATTCACTAAAACAATTTTTGAAAGTTTTAACCTTGGAAAGCATTTCTTCAACAGTTTTTTTTTGTAAACAAAAACTCTTGGTGTCTGAATGGCAGGTGCAAATGCAGCAGAAAATGTTTTTTTTTTGTTTGTTTGTTTTTCTAAATATTCAGCATGGTGTGGACAGGACCATAGTTTCAATTTTGCTCCGGTACCTGCATCCTGATTGCCTGTGTTTGGGTGCATTCAACCACAGTCTAATGACAGAACGGTCTGACCAGCCATGGTCAGTGGGCCATCTAATTTGTCGTCAAGTGGCACAGTCAGAAGGCGGTAAATACCACGCATCAAGATCTGGGAGCACTACGCCATTTACTTGTTCCTGGGGCTCCTGGAGGACACCCCTCCTCTTAGTCCCTGCCCTGTCACCCAGGAGCTGGCGGAAAAAGTTTCAAAACAACAACAACAAAAAAGTAACCTCACCTCAACTGTAACTTCAACCTGAAAAACCTTATCTCTTTGGGTTGAAGGCACTTTGGAAGTTTTTATCACAGTCATATGCAAACTTTTAATCAAAAAGAGTACATTTATGTAAAATCTGAATGTAGTGCCTCAAAACAATAGTGCAATATCAGTAATGTTATTTCTAATAAGTTCTCTTTAATTGGAAACAGCTAGTTTTACTAGAAATGTGCAAACCTTGAAAAGCATTTCAGAAAATACAGCTTTTTTTTTTGTATAAGATACAACTGGAACAGGTACAAGAAGATCCAGGGAGAAAAAGCAGCTCTGTCTAAACTGGTTTGGTTTAACTAAAAGAACATCTACTAAAAGAAAAGTTTTACCTTTCCAAATATGTTTGTGGTTGTACATATTGCCTCAGTTTAAGCCTATTTGGACCCCCCACCCTCACTTACAGTAATGATTTAGGACACATTTACACAAGATGCCACATTGGCTTTTTCAGAGATCCGACCATGACTAACAGTTACTTCTTTCTGAGTGCTTCAGCGTTCTGTGGGGAATGTGCGCATCTCAGAAAAAATCATCCGAACTCCTCTCCAGAAAGTCCTGATTGGAAGAAGCAGTTTCTTGATGCAGGGAATAAAGGGAGAATTCACAGTAAAGTGCAAAAGGGTGTGAAGAATGACTCATGATCTGCTTGTTTCACCATGTTGGCAACAACAATCTGTCAGAAAGCTTACTGGGATTCACTCAGTGTCTTATTTAAACGTACAGCAGGCCGAGGAGGAAAATCTTATCACGAAGATGTGAGCAACTGTGATAAATTTGGTGCATCCAGCTGCAATGAGCTGATAAGCGCCCAAATTATATTCTCTACATGCCTGCTCTAATTAAAAAGAGTCTCTCAGGTTTCAGCAAGTCACCATTTGATGTATTTAATCTTTGTTTAAAATGACGCAAGAAAACTTCAAGATTAGGTTCTCCAGTTCCTGGGTTATTCAATAAACAGCGTATTTGTGCCCCCCTTTTCCCCGACCACCTGCTGCTTTCAGTGTCAGCCTCTACACTCGGAAACTGACACGATCAGTATTCACGGTGCTCCCTCCCCTCATGTCCCTTCTCACAAAAGGAGCCCTTGGGGGCATTACCGGTGAACCTTTCCCCACATGGGACCTGTTGGTCCCTCTGACACCTGTCTCCCTCAGTTTGACCCCAGTCACGCCACGGATCACGCTACGATGCCTCCGAGTCTAAATCTGTCGGCATCGTCAGGCATTGATATGCAGCTACAATGAGCCGACAGGCAGAGTGTTCTGTTTTTTTCTTCTTTTTTTTTTCTTCATTTTTTTAAACAAAATGAAGTTATTTGGAAGAAAAAAAATAAAAATAAATCGCATCACCAGTATGATGATATTTATTCCTACATAAATCTGAGTCTGGTCAGTTTCACGGTCTAGTTGACTATTGATTGTCAAGACTATTAATTTAAAAAGTTTTCAAGAATCACTGAAAGAATGACCATGGTAAAAAGTCACTTTTAAAACAACAAAATCTTTGCTAAGGAAAATCAATGCTTATTACCATATACAGCACTGGATGTAATGTGGGCAACTATTTTTTTATTGTGTCAGTGGAGGCATACAGAGGACGCATGATTTTTCCCTCACGTTTATCTTGAAAAGACAATAAACTTATAAAATAAAAATAAAATTACATAGCAGTCTTTCTGTTTACACTTTAATAAGTCCTTTAATTAGTAAATTCTCATATGAATATGTTCCAAAAACAAATTAACTAAAGAAAAAGCTGTGATGCTGTAATAAATCCTAATACATTACTGCAAAATATTGGCTTCTTAGTCAATCTCATATATATNNTATATATATATATATATATATATATATATATATATATATAATACCCTACACACATTGGCTTACATTTTACCATAGATTATTTTAGGTTGTACAGCTTTTTGAGTCTTTTAGGTAAATTCTGCAAGCTGGCCTGAGCTTTCCCTTTGCTTTATTTTGTGTTAAACTCTGTCTGTGCAGACAGAGGGGAACCCACGGACAGGTAAATACCTGAGCAAATACTGTGAGTGAAGAAAATAGGCATGGCTGTCACTAAAACAGGAATGTTGAGAGGGAAACCATAGGTTTTTATTCTAGAACGGACAGGTTCTTGTGTGTTCCTTCAACCCGTGAAGGGTTTGAATCCTGTTTGTCTCGTGTTCAGAGACAAGAGTTCTTTTTTTAAATCTGCGATGACTAAACTCAAGTTATTTAAGCAATCATACCCAGCAAAATCTACAATTAGAGCACAGGAATTAAATAATTTAAGAACCCAGCGTGGTGGATTCTCCAGAATCCTGTCCAGCAGCACAGTTGGATAACCTGATTTTTATTTTCTATTATTTTAGTTAGATAGTCAACATAAAAAGTGCTTAACACAAATAGTGCATGGGTTTATGTGTTTTACCTTTTAGTTAAATACAATTAGCATTTAAAAAATAAACCTTTTGATATTGGAATGTCAAAATTCAGTGTTCGATTGGAAAAAGTGGAAATGTTTTGCAAATGAGACTTGTCACCGCTTGGGGAAAATGATTTTGTAGGACATTAAAATCCTCTTTATATATGACTAAAAACCTTTATGAATAAATTATAACTATTTAGTTTGTAAACAGACCATAATGTGGAATCTAAGCCCGTTTTGCAACCAAATTACTGACGCAGACTCTTTTAGAAAAAGATGTCAAAGCATTTGTGTTCCTAAAAAGACCATTTTTATCCATATTTAGATGGATGATTGAGCGTTTAAAGCTGTTAACTTTCTTTTTTTTTAATGTGGCTTGCTACACATAGTCACTCACACCTTTTCTGCAAAGTTGGACCCTTTTTTTAGCTGACGAAGCAAACTGTGGACTTGTTCTACACAATTATCCATGAAAGTCACTTTGTGTTTTACATCCCAACTGCTCAAAGTAATTTAGCCCACAGCAGCGACAACCACCAAGAAAAAAAGTACCATAAACTGACTGTTGTGAATAACCATTTATGTAAAAACCTGATTCTTTCTCCTCTAAACAGCTTTGTTTATGTAGTAATTCCAACATGTGTTTCAGAGGGGCATAGATGTTACTGTCTTTAGCAATGTAATGCATTTATTCCAGGTAGAATCCCACAAACACAAACAATTTAACATTTAATCTCTCCAAAAAAACCTAGTTCAACCCTTCATCCAGAAGAAAACCAGGAACAGGGAAACCAGGAAACTGGATTCTGCCAATGAGGATGAGCAGCAGGTCTACTCTAAACTCAGCAACCTTATAGCTGTACCAATCATGAGCCCTAAGAATATTAAACAACTGGTAAATTAAGAGTCAAAGAAAGTCCATTCATGGTGACGGTGGTGGAGAAAAGAACCCTAGACAAAATGCTAGACATTATGGTCTATGCCAGTCACCTTCTGCACACCGTCATCATCAACCAGAGGAGTGTGTTCAGTGCTGGACTAACAAAATGGAAAACTCTTTTGTCCTTCATGCCATTAAACTGTCCAACTCCTCACTGGGGGAAGGAGGGGTAACAGGAGGACAGAGGACCACCACCAACCTAATGATAGATAGGAACTGGTTATACAGCATTATTTATAGCTAAATATGTACATGTGTGTGTATATCACACTGCTTATCTTTACTTTGTTAGCATTTTTATTTTTGCTAACTGTTACTTTTGACACTGTGTGCTGGTACTGTTCCTTTTATTATGACTTGTGCAATGCCGTGGAATTTTAATTTCCTCTATCTATCTATCTATCTATCTATCTATCTATCTATCTATCTATCTATCTATCTATCTATCTATCTATCTATCTATCTATCTATCTATCTATCTATCTATCTATCTATCTATCTATCTATCTATCTATCTATCTATCTATCTATCTATCTATCTATCTATCTATCTGTCTGTCTGTCTGTCTGTCTGTCTGTCTGTCGATGTAGCTACACTTTAGATGCTCAAAGTTCTACTTATTGTGCCAAGCCACTCTGTGGTCAGAATGTTCACATTAATGATATATACAAATATTAAAAAAAAAAAAAAAAAAAACATTCTTACTGACTAAATATTGAATACCGTTTACAATTTCTTCTCACTCGATTACAGAAGGGGATTAGGGCCATGGTGCCACAATTATTTGTTCCACCCCCAGAATTCTGAGAAAGAAGAAGAAAAAACGGTCAGAGTTCCAGGAATTTTGTTTGACTTTTTCACCGTAGCCCTAATCCTCTTTTGTACTCAATAACCATTTCAGCACATGATCCTGACAATGGCAGGATCAGAATAAGGGGAGACAGATGCAAAAATAAAACAACAACAAAAAAAAACAAAAAACACTTAAAACAGTTCCGGCGTTATTTTGGTTTTATGGCACAAAGTGATTAGTGGGCATGTACGAAATACGCTGCTACGTCAAGCTCCAGATCACATTTCCACATAGATACACCCCAAATGGAGTCTTCTTTTTTTTTATCTCCACTTTGGAATTTGTTTCTTAAACTGAAAACTTTCTCACCAAAAACTTTGTGTGTAAACGGGAGGTGTGGTAGAAAATCTCTGGACCTTAAACCTTTAAAATGTGGATATGAATTTCCATAACTTGCTTCCATCCTTGTGTATTTTGTTCATTGTGATAAAACCTTCTCCCCTTTAACTAGCCGTACACCTAAGAAGCTAAAGTCAAGCGTTGATTGTGTATTTATTGCAACATTATTACAACACGTGGATACATTAATTAACAGGAAATTAAGGTGTGTGTGTTTTCCTCTCTATTCGCTGGTGCTGTGTCACCATTTCTGAGATAATGATGTCCTCTGCATTTTCTATTTTTTTGTTTTTTCTTTGCAAGGGAACATTTCCCCAGTCATTTATCAGTGTCCTATTTACTGTGTACAGTGTGTCACATCACGACTTACCTCTGCAGCCAGGACGCTGTAAGGCCAGCGCTTTGGCTTGTCTCGAGGCCCCGAGTCATTTGGTGAGAAATGACACTCAATTTGTTTCCCATCATGCTACCTAGGCAGTCACGTATGATTAACGTGCCCCGGCCAAGTGACCCATGACGTGTTTCTTTTTTCTTCCTCCTCCCCACTTCGCCTTCTGACTAAACCTGCTTTGGTAGTCGCAGCACACCCAACGCTCAACTCGCCGAACAAATAGAAAAACCCGTGGGCTTAACCTAACACTTCTTATTTCTCTTTACCGTGTTCACATTTTGGCGCAAAAGTGTGCAGGTCTTTTAAGATGTAACAGAATTTAGAAACGTCTTCGGCACACACACACAAAAAAATATTGTCAAAGCATACAAGTGTAAGGATTTGCTCTATTTTGAAATTCAGCCCACAGGAGCAAACCTTTCTGACACCATTACTTTCTGAACATGTACTTTCATCTTGAATAGTGCCGTTTCTGGGAGAAAAAAATAAAAAAAATAAAATAAAAAAATTGCAGAAACCAGCCAGGCAACTTCTTTACACTACTTGCAGGTTTAGCGAAGAGAGAAATGAGTTCTAACCTGTGCTTTTTAAATTAAAGTGGCAAATGGTTTTAAGCGTATCAATAAAATCCGGTGTACTGATTCTGTTTTTTGATGGGGGGAGGGAAAAAGAAAAAAAAAGAGCTTAGTCGTGTAAATTAAGGCAACACAGAACTATGCAAACTGGGTCTCCCACAGATGGGCGCAATGTGCTCTTGTTGCTCTTAAGGGAGCGAAATTGGAAAGACTAGATGACAGTTTGTGGAGGCACGGAGGGAGAGACGAGATCTGTCTTCCGCAGAGACCTTGTCTGGGAAAAGAAGATATGGAAGGGACATGCTCAGAGAGCCATGGACTAAACATGACAAAAATGCCTGCAGACATGCAGCCTGAACCCAAAACTTCTCAAAATACGATTTAAAGAAAGCCCAAAGTACTTAAGGGAGCTGGAAGATGGCAAAAAAAAAAAATGATGATGAAGTGAGCAATGTGATGTTGGGAGCACAGAAAGGAGCTGTGACACATACTGGGAAGAACTTTTTCAGCTGTGTGCTACAACAGTGAAAGTAGTATTGTTTAGAGAAAAAAAGTCATCAAAATCCAGACTAATACATAGAGCAGTCAGCCGGCAAACAAGCACAACTTTTTCCACTGACTCTCCAACATTTTACTGTGGGAACCTTAAAAATAGACAAATAATAAACACTATAATGTATTTGGACTCAAACTCCAAAATACTTTATTAATCCCAAAGGAAAATAAATGGTTTTGGTCCTGGTTTTGTTAGAGCTGTTATAGATGCTGATGGCTGTGGGCATGAAGGATCTCTTGTAGCGGTCTGTCCCGATGCGTCCTCTGTCCTGGTGCCTTGGTGTCCTTGAAGAGCCCCAGCAGGTAAGCCTCACTGTCCTCCTGCAGAGCCATGGCAGCCCAGCTCTGGAAGCGCAGGTCAGTCTTGAAGTCCTGGGTGATCTCCCAGACCAGGTGCTGGAAGGGCAGCTTCTGGATGAGCTGCTCCGTGGACTTCTGGTAGTGGCAGATCTCCCTGAGAGCTACTGTACCGAGCCTGTAGCAGTGAGGCTGGGGCGCTGTTGTGGGCGGCTTTGGTGGCAAGCTGCTTCCTGGGAGCTTTAGCTCCAGGGGATTTATGGGCGGCCTGCTTGGTTCTGGCCATGACTGGACTTCAGGGTTCTTCACATTTAACACTGAAGAGTGAAAGATGTTAATCATCTCCTCCTGGTAATAAAAAAACCTCATTGTTATGGTTACACATCCTAACAAATCTTCTAAAGTAAAAAAGTTTCAGTAAAAAAAAAATCCTCCAGGTGCACAGCATCTAATACAAAAAGAAGTAATTATCCAAAAAAAAAGCAATTTACCTCCAGAAAAAAAAACAGGAATTAAAGTTTTCAAAAGTAATATCCCAGAATTAAAGTAACAGAGCTACTCCAACATGGTAGCCACCTTAAGCGAATCAATTCTAGACACACCTGTTAATTGCTGAATTCAGGTCAGGGTTTGGGATTGGAGCAAAACTTGCGAGCTATTGTCATAAGTGCCCTACAGAATGAATGGGTATGAATTCCCACAGAAACACCCTTTCAGGCTTTCCGTGCAATTTGGGAGTCTTCCTGTGGGCATGTGTGCCCACTCCTTCTGTAGAGCCTTCACGAAGTCAGGCACCAATGTTAGACGAGAAGGTCTGGCTCCCAAACTTTGTTCCAGTTCATCCCGAAGATGCTCGAGGGGGGTGAGGGGTGAGTTCAGGTCAGGTTCTTTCACACTGAATTCATCAAACCGTGTCTTTGCAGTTTCGTGTTGCAATAGAAAAGAGCCCTCCACAAAGTGTTGCTACAAAGGTGGAAGTGTAAAGTAAGGAGCCTAGCCCAAACCCTGACTAAAGCACACAAAGTCAACAAATAACAGGGGCGTCCAAAAACTCTTTTACCCATTAAACAGCCGTGAATCTGTGACCATTTACAAGTAAAGTGAGTACATGGCTCATCTTGTCACAACTACATGCTCCGCTGGAAGAATCTGAATCCTTATCCTTTATTAGAAAAGCTGTGTGCAATGTACAAAACAAGTCAGGGAGGTAAATCTGACAATATAACTGTTTTCAGAACAGAGATCATGAAGTGAGTGATTTTGTAAATACAAAAAAGAAGACAGACAATAACAAAAACAAATATGGCAGGCACAGGCTAGGCATCACATTTAAAACAACAAGGACTTAGCAATGTTTTGGTAATTAATGGCAGTTTTCTTGTTTAACTCAGAGACATATTAAAGTGATTTAAAATATTCAACAATGTAATTCAGAAGGACAGTAAACAATGCAGTGGTATTTTTCCATTTACATGTATGAATAAAATATTTACTCAAAATGATCATAAGATTAATGACATCAGAAACATCATAGTCTAAATTGTTCATGAAATAAAGAACATCCTTAGATGAGAAAGAAGGCATATTGGAGATTTTAAGTAAGACCCAGATATGAATATCAGACCAGAAAACATTAAAGGGGACCTATTACGCAAAATTCACTTTTTGCAAGTTTTTGTACTTACTGGGTACTGGGTATCTACTGCTTCTAGAAACAGTACAAGTGCAAAAAAAAAAAAAAAACAACAATAAGTAAATGTTTTCTGGTGTCTGTAAAACGACCTGTTTCAAAAATCTCGGGATTGTTGTGTCACAATCCCCGTTACCTAGCAACCCCAAGCCGAGCCTAGCCCCTCACCTAGCAACCCAAGTGGAGCTCCACCCACTTCATTACAGGAAGACCGTCATATTGGTTCGGCTGGTTTTACCGCTGAACAATGTCTGCTGTAAAAGAAATGTTTTGTTGTCGGCTGCAATATAGAACGTGTCTATATTACCGCTGTCCTGACCCGCTACCAGTCGGGTTTCGGAACCGCTAAGTGCCCTTGTCCCAAAGTCAGAATCCTCAGAGTTTGAATTAATAACGATATAAATGTGCGTCAGATCCGCAGCGTTTAATCCTTCAGTGAGTTTTTATGTTTTCAGACAGGACTCTGAGTTGGGGGGCGTGGCCAACAGCAGCTTATTTGCATAAAGGTGACGCAGCCCTAAAACCGCTCATTCTGAAATGAGCTCAAAACAGGTTTCTTTTTATATTAGGTGGCATTGGATAGTTCACATAGAAAGAGAATGGCTTCTTTTTAAAAATGCTATCTAGGTCTTGTCTAATACTAATATTATTAGAATTAAAATTAGAATTTTTTTTGGTTGTTGTTCAAAGGCTATAATGACCATTCTGGCTCTCATGTGGATGTCACTTTGATACCGTCCACACCCATTAAAGCAATCATTCAGATCCTCCACATTATAAACTGTGTAGCCAGCATGGATAGCTCTTTGGACAATCTCAGTTAGGAGAAACACTTTAATTCGGATTTTTAACAACACCTTAGTTTATTTAAAGTCTCAATCATTTGGAAAGAAGGGAAACGGAGATGATTTATTTGCTGAATTGAATAAAACTAACCCGCATGCTCCACATTAACCTCCATCAACACTGTTCTTAAGGTACCAGCAAACAAACGGTTGCCTATGACAATGATTAGCGAGCCCAAAATAGTTCTGAGGTTTTGGAATAAAGTTATACATAAAGATTAGAAGCAAAAAAAAAAAAAACCACACAGAAAGGGGTAGCAAAGCATATATTTTTTCAGCTATAAACTGTACTTCCTTGAAGTAGGATGGGGAAAATATACACTGCAACACAAGAGAGACTGAGCAGAACCTAATTTAAACTGTGCTTTATTTTAGCAGCACAATGGAAAAAAAAGACCACAGAGGATTCAGTCATCAAACAACCCAGGAACCCGTCTCCACGGGTAGGGGGAAGAAAAAAGGAATAATAATTGTGTATACTCTGAAGGTCTAAGATTTGTCGTCGTAGAATGGGAGAACAGAGGGGGAAATAATAAGCAAGGGATTTGTGACGTTATTTAAAGAAGTTTTAATCATTAGTCCGCTGTGCGGCGTGGTCAGAGGAGCCACCGACGCCTCCTCCTGTGAAAAGAACATGATCAAAGAGGAAGAAGGTTAAATGAGTTTAGCCGGCAAGAAGACAAGAAAACCGACTGGGGTTTCTAATATGCTCTCTGAATGACAATTAGGAAGCCATATCTGTTGTAAAACACAGCTGAAACATTTGTGAAATTCCAGAAGTATAAACTAAGCAAATGGCGGAAACGGTAATAAAGGCAGCTTTGGTTTAGTTCCAACAGAAAAACAAAACAAAGCAAAAAAAAAAAAAAAGCCAGAAAGAACCAAAGAGCTGTAAATCTATTCAAATCTCCTCATGTGGTATAAAGTGAAAATCAACTGTTTGTTAGCTGCTACTCTCCAGCTGTCCCAGTGTTTGGCAAGATTGAGCTCGCCACGTTTTTTTTTTTGTTTGTTTTGTTTTGTTGTTTTTTTTCCCTCCCCGCCCCCTCGCTCCGAGTCCCCTGTTGCACGCAGCACAGCTTATCTCCGCTGATCTTTTGTCGTTAATAAAACACTTTCTTCGGAACCAATTTAGGCGTGCGCTCGTACTGTGACTGCAGCACCGTGTTTGCCTACCACGTGCTCGCCCTTATTACAAGCTATATCTGGACCCACCCACTGTTACAATTTAAACCCAAAATAACTTCCTTTGTTTTTGTAATTACATTTTTTTTTTTTAAAAACTCCTGTTCAAAACCTAACACATATCTGCCAGTATGAGGCTGTTAAAATGAAACTTGCCGGTCACAAAACTTGAACATATTGATTCGGTGATAAAACCAAGAGCACTTGGTTCCTCTGCTGTATGTTTGGAAAATGCCACTGATCTCTTATCACGCAAATTAGAATAGATTGCCATTAATATCACCTCCTTATACTGATTCTTCATTCCAAATGGCCATTTTCCTCCGATGCATGAAAAGTCACCTTCCATTTGAAAGCACATTTAGTATGACTTTGGTGTGACTAAGTGTGCATAAAGTTTTAAATTGAACTTTAGGGATGAATTTGAGGATATTTTGGGGCTGTGTGGTCCATGCACTTCCTCTCTCTGGATATCAATACAGAATGGTATATTTCACTTTCTGCTGTAGCTTTAAAGATGTAGGGACACTGCTACGTTTTTTGTGTGTGTTTGTGTGATAAATGACCAATTCAAGAGCAACTAAAAGTGAAAGAAAATGTGCGATAAATGTGTCTGTGTGTGTTTATGTTTGTTTGTGAGCAAAGAATTTATTGCCAGTCTCAGAAAGTAATCATTAGATGGACATATACAAATCAACAGTGAGTGGATCAGTGCCAGTACAACATAGTTCAGCTTGTTTGAATTAATTGTTCGAACCGGACAAAAAATACCACTGGAGTTTCATTTTTTCACTTCCTGAAATATAAAAACCTTCCTCAGATTTGGATCCATGAGTTCCGATGTGGGAATTACTATCAGAACTATCAGAAGTGGTTCCGACCACTTCAAAGAGAAGCACCGCTCCGACCCTCGTCAAAGTGGTGGACTGGCTTCACGGCAAAGAAACAGGCCCTTTTGCCCCGAGCAGTCCAAACTATTTTAAATTTTAAAAGAAAGAAAAATGGAAAGAAGAAGACATCGCTACAGAGAAGGAAAGGAGAAATGAGGAGGTTTTATTTCAAGGATGAACGCGCGCTGACATGGTCTGAGCAGGCTGTCAGCCTGAGGTCAGTTTGTGATTCAGAGCAGTTTGTTATTGATGAAAAATATAAACAATCCATGTGTGATCAAGCAAATATCATATTCTGAAACTGTCTGTGTACGGTGTGAAGGTTTAGTAAATAAACTTCATTCGAACTTTGAACATGTTTCAGTTTTTGAGTTTAAAGTTGTTTTCATTTGGCAGAAACCCTGTCTGATTGGCCATAAGCATGAAGATTTCCCTAATTCCCCAGTACAGTCGCTAACTACTGCAGGTAAGATACTGGCTACTGAAAACTCCACAAAAGCCCGCTTTAAAAACATCCCAACTTTCCACATTTATCAGTATCGTAATTTCTTAGATTAGTCTGCTTTTTAGCGAGGCATCCTGTAATTTTCCTCCACCATGTGTACGGTTATTTTAGATCTTAATATATTAGCTTCAGTTTCCCAACAAAAAGTCAGTGAGGCTGTACAGTGGACCATTCCGTTTATGTGGTAATAAATTACACTGATGACGTTCTCTTAGTTCTGATCAGAGCTCCCTTTCTGAACACCAGCTGTTTTAACACCTAACAGTCCAATTGTGATAAATGTTCGGCCCCGATTCACAGCCATGGTGAAGGTCCTTAGCTAACATTTCTGATTTATGAATCTCGAAACGGAATTTGTTTTTCACTGACCGGTCATTATAACTACTTTGCTGAACTCTTATGTTTGCCTCGTAAATTTCTTCGTTTCACCGATTGTTTACGTCTACAAGAAGTCCTTTTTTTTTTTGGCCCATCTGATTGATGGTTAAGCACAGGTTGGCTGGTACACCGAGGTGAATTGGCTCCTGGGAGTTTTCTGCTGGGCTCAGAACACAAACAATATCCATGCCATGATCTCCCGTGGCTCTCTGAAAGAAAACTCAAATGAAACAACAACATTGTATTTATTTGGCTGTTTTCCTACAGAATAGATTGAAACAATATTTGTTTGGTGGGAAAGTAAGGATGCTATGTGATACACCTTTATGTTTGCCCGCTGCTAAAAGGCAATGATGTTTTTGCTTGGATCTGTGTGTGTGTTTGTCTGTTACCTAAATATCTCATGACACACTCGACAAATTCTAATGAAAGCTGCAGGAAGTAATCACAGGACAAACCTCTACAACTGATTACCTTTTGGAGTCAATGCAAATCAAGATGGCTGCCACAGCTAAGTGACCATAAAAAAAGTAAAAAATGGCTATATCGTTTATAATTTAGCAGATATTGGGCTAAAATTCTGAGTGGTAGTAGCTGAGACTGATTTCTCCAAGAAATTTGGAGCGTTAACAGATTGTCCAAGAACTTTGTTCAAAACATTGCCGCTAATTCTTAAAATTTACTGTCTGTCTGTTAGCACAATATCTCCCAAACCATTGCATGGATTTTAATAAAACTTTCAGAAAATAATTATTAGATGGATATCTACAACTGATTAATCTTTGGCACCAATCAATTTTAAAATAGCTCCCCTAGCCAAATGACTGTAGTAGAAACAAATATTGGTATAATTCAGTCAATTCCACATAAATAGTGCTAAAATCTGTTGTGGCGGTAGCAGAGTTAAACAACACATACTCTGAGCACTACATATTGTGCTAACTCTGTGCTTAAAACTTCGGCAATAAAAAGGTTGGGTTCAACCCTGTTTGTCTGTTAGCAAACTATGACATGGACTGCTAGTTGGATTTTAATGAAACCTTCAAAAATGAATTATTGGATGTTTATCTATAAGTGATTAACTTTTGGAGTCAATCCAATTGAAGATGGCCACCACAGGTTGTCCACATTAGCCAGCACAGAAATGGCTACAACTCAGCCAATTTTAGAGATATTGAGCTAAACTTTAATGTAGTAGCTGAGTGTCATTAAATTCAAATGCTCTGAGTGTGGCATACCACACTATCACATAAAATGCATACAGTGACATTTTTAAGGTTTGACCAAACCGGCCCGTCTAAGATAACCTTAGTTTAAAACAGGAAATGCGTTCTTTCAAGGAATGCTAGACCTTTATTCCCGAATGAGAATCCCTACCAGACAGTAGAGCCTTCAAATTTTTTTTAAAGCGTTTTGGTGATCTTAGGAAATTATGTTGTTTCGCACCACATTTTAATTATCATCTGGCTTCCTAGTCGTTTTTTTTTTTTTTTTTGTGTCCTCCAAGAACAGATTTAATACACGTCAGAACAGCTGTTGCACGACGTCAATAAACTGTCAGGCAGTAACAAAAAAAAAAAAAAAAAGAAGAGAGCTTCAACAGAGGATGAATGGAATTGGCACAGGCTGACGAAAGCAACGAAAATGTCATCTGCCGGCGAAGATTTGGAGAGCTCCCGTGAAGAGCTTCGCAATTATGTTACACATATAAACCGCAGACAAACAAATAAACAACGCTCTTTCAATCTGAATTAAATCGGCGACAGGCATTGATTGGGGTGAGTGTTTCATAACTGTAATTGGCTCCTTGTTTCTGATCATTGATCTAAGTCTAAACAGTCGTCTTAGAAGCACAGATAAAACACTATTATCAGTGTCTAAAGAATGCGTTTCATTAAGCTTGATTTCCATATTAATGTGGAGCATCACACCACTGATTGATTGTGATTATTTAACATATTCAAAAGAAAGGGGAACGCGCACCTCCAGGGAGGCTTTTACAACAAGCGATCTCTAATGTTTCTGATCTTCATTTTCAGTTCTTTTTTTTTATACACGGTAATAAAATGAAACTGTAAGTTCATAAAGAACAACAGGACTTTAAATTAACCATGACAGGGAGGGTGAGGGGAAGGGGGGGCGGGGACTTCAGTGACTTAAACGTGAAATGACATAAAATATCAAAATGATGAGTTTTCATGGTTTTATTTTAGTTAAAGCCTTCCATGAAACACTACAGTGGTCCATTTCTCTGATTTAGGACATTAATGACTTGTTTTTAGAGTTGTTGTTTCAAAATCCTGTATTGGGGTGATTGTGTGGGCGGAGTTACCTCCTTGGTTGGTGCCGTAGAAGGAGGCGGGGCCAGCTGGGGCCGACCGCTGTAGGACACTGAGGAGGTTACTGTCGCAGCTTTTATCAGGGGAAAATGGAAGCAGAAGAAGCAAGCTTCGTTAAAGCGTACCAGTTTGACAACACTTTTTGTTTTTTTGGTCTGGAGTGACTCCAAAAGGTGGGTCAGGACAGCGACGGGTGGCGGGTCCGAACGAGGACAGCTGTCAGGTCCAAACTCCTGCAGGTAGTGGGTTTGGACAGCTACAGGAGGCGGTTCTTCTATAGAAGGTTTGTATTTCAGGTTCTCCTCTTCAAAACAATAACTCCACAGTCAGTCTCCAGACGTTGGGTTGTAATTTTCACCAGGAGCTAATCTAACCACATCCATCCAACTTTCTTGTCCTTTGGCAAGCTAAAGAATTAAACACCCGGTGTAGTTTCGGGTCGATTTATACAATTAATTACAACGGATTGGACCATTCCACCCTCACGCTGTCTGTATTTGCGACTCACTTCCTTGTTTGTGTTCCTGTGTTTGGCACTGAATACGTCACACTTCCAAGTGATCACGGAAAATCTTTTATTCTTAACTTGTAATGAGTGTCCATTTTTTTTTTATTATGCAAGACTCAACAACAAGCACCTTTTATGACTTTCTTTTGGTTTGTTAGCTGCAAAGTTCTTTTCATTTCCCCTTTAATTCAAACATCTGATTAAACATTAGCTCAAGAGATCATTTCTTGCCATTTAAAACTCAAAACCATATACTGTAAGATGTTCATAAAAAAGCTGTTTCCATTGTCTCTGTCATTGCTTTTTAGTAATCGTACGCACGGACATAACTTCTCCCTGCTGCAGGTAAGATAGTAACCACTCCTAAGTACTCCACAGATAATGATAATGAGGAACTCTCCCTTCCTGTACATCTAAATATCCTTTATTAGACTGACAGAAATGCAATTTCTCTGTAAGGCGTTTGACATTTGACAATAGAACTAATCAGTGAAGAGAATGAGTCACACACAGGTCAGGATCTATATTTAGTCCTGCCAGAACCGCCGTTAAGAACTGCGGGTGAAGATCGCCCATTTGTCAATAAAATATGAACGCTAACAGTTTACAGAAACCATAATGGATTTTCGAGCAGTCTTATCAGAATCATTCTCTGAAGAGCAGTTGTAGCCAGAGGGCGCTTTTTTTTTTTCTTCTTCTTCTTTTTTTTTCTTTTTTTTTTTTCTGCAAATTCAATGAGAGGATCCCCTAAAGGATTTAACTTTTTCTGATAACAAGTTGAGTCAGCACATCCAGAGAGGTCGGGGACTGGAGATGCTCCGGGTTAGCTTTGGCGTTCCCGCACAGCAACAATTCCAGCATGCTCTTTTCCAAAAAAAAAAACAAAGAAAGGCAAAACAAGAAACCATTTTTATATTGTGTTTCTTACAGAGGCTTCGAAATTAGGACCAATAAATCACTTTTCCATGACACAATCTTCAAATAAAAAGCTAAAGTCTGCTTTTTTTTGTTGTTGTTGTTGTTTCCTGTTCAGAAACACTTGTTAATCAGTCACATTGAGGGTATTTTTTTGTTGTTGTTGTTTTTGTATAATCCCGACAAGTTATGCAATCAAAGTAAAGTTTGAATTAATTTTAATGAGTGCGTAACAAAAGGGCCAGAGCTAATTAAGTAAATTCCTTTCTCTTTGAAAAATAGATAACACTGACCCCCGTTGAATATAAAACAAGCCGAAAACATTAGAATATTCATTATAAATCATATTTATCTAACACTCCGAGAGTTTTACGACTGCAATTCCCATGAGAAGAGGAGCCAGATGGTAAGGTGGAAATATATAGTTTAAACTTCAAAGCGCAATAAGGTTTATTGTATTAATTCATTCTGCTGCCTGCAGGGATTAAAGGAAGCATCACTGAATTATGGGCTTACATTCGCTGCGTCTCCGCTTTAAGTTCAGGGACTTTATTGTCCTTTTCCGTTCAAGCCGCAGTCCTTTCTACTGTAAATCTGCCACCCGCCAAGAGGCCAAAAGACTGGCCGACAGTGTTTTTTTTTTTTGTCTGTCACCAGAACATGTCATGAGCTGCTGGGCGCAGACATGAATCATCGGATGCACGTCTACAACTGGTTAACTCGTCTTCAAAAGCATAAAAAATGGTTGTAACTCGGTCAACTCTAAAGACACTGAGCTGGAATTTGGTGTGGTGGGCGCTGAGACTGAACCCCGGCACATATTTTGAGGGCTAACACACAAGATCTTTAAAACTTTGCCAATAAATACCCTGAGTCAACTCTGTCTGTTAGCGGAATATCTAATTAACCACAGAAGAGATTTTAATGAAACTTTCAGTAAATATTTATTGGTTGTATACCTATGACTGATTATCTTTTGGAGCCAACCTAATTCAAGATGGCCACCATAGCTTTCTGACCTTAGAAAACACAAAAATAGGTATAATTCTATCAGTTTTACAGATATTGTGCTAATGTTTGATGTGGTTGCAGCTGAGTCATTCGCAACACATAGTTTAGCATGAAATTGCACATAATATTATTTTTAAAGCTCTACTAAAATGGCTACGACGCCATCATTTCTCAACATAAGATGATCTTAGTCGAAAGCTCTGGAATGAAAGATGCTACGCAAGCCTAAGAAGACATATGTTACTATGAGGTACAGCCGCTGAAGGACATGACAGGGTATGATTTTCAATAATGAATGCAAGGACACAGACACGACGACACCATTAACACCGTGAAGAAGCATTTCATAATAAAGGTGAGGCCAGTGTCATGTTGTTAAGAGCAACAATTATCCATCAACGGGCAAATGAACCATCAGCGTTTACTGCCAGCTCTCAATCACACAAATCAGCCCTGATTGCTGCGCCACCGTGGAACAAGCTCGCAGCCACCTTTAGATCTGCTTTAATGCCAGACTCCCATATTTTTTTTAATCTCCCTGTCTGCCATTTGCACAGCCATTAACCATTTTTGTCCCTGCTCCACAGCAGCAGGAAGTTGCATCACCTCTCCAGCTATTCGAGTATGATGAAACGGCTGCGTAATAATTAGGCTACAACCAAATCTTTCAATTGTATGGAGCCAAATCACAAAATATTTTGAGTCCTCAACATAGCAAGGGCAAGGTTTAATAATATCTTTTAAAAAAAAAGAAAAAGAAGAAGCTTAAATATGTGGCAAAACCACTTGAGGGACGATGTCTCCCTGCAAAATCTGCAGAAACGAATAAAAATAAAATCCTAAAATCTTAAATTTTTAGTCAGCAGAGTTGGTGAACCTTGTGTCAGAGTTAATGGGATGGAAATTACAAAATGGGCATTCCACAAGGCTCTATTTTAAGACCATTTCTATTTTCTTGTACGTAATTGATTTAACTGAAAGCTGTAGGGATGCTGTGTCCAGATAGATGCAGATGATGCTGTCAGATACTGTAGCTAACTGCAAAAACTCCACAACAGGCTGCAGATTTACTGAACAGGCAAATGGTGGGAATGACATGGTGGTTTAAGAATCACTATTTTTGTCCTTTTTTTAACAAAATAGTTTCAATGTGTTTTGGAATCAGGATTCATTTTATTGGTATCTCAACTGTTTTTGAGTTGTAAGCTCATGTCTGTCCTTAAAAAAACAAGCAATATGTTTTTCACATTTTTACATGTGAAAACATGTTAACACGTGACACGTATGTAATGTGTTTTTCAACATGTTAATCCTGTCAGATGAATTTAGAACACGTCAAATGGTATTTACAAGATCAAAAGTAAAAAAAAACTTTAAACAAAGATGTTTAAAAAAAGATGAACAAACACTGGATTTAATTTGGATGCAGGCAAATCAATTCAGTTGTTGAGCTGTTTTTTTTTTGTCCACTGAAATAGAAGGGACTATGTGAGCTATTTTTTTTAAATGATAACTGTAGAAAAACATTTCAAATTCTTGATTTTTTAAAGTAACTGCGGATTTTACCAGTAAAAAGGATGACAGAGATATCTTTAGGCTTCCATGTCATGATTTCTCTGTTGAATTTTTCATCTTGTTCTATATTCTACTTAAAATCTGATTTTTATTAACTTTTCTTTTTTTTTTGTTCATTTTGGTATTCCTTTTGCTACTCTTTTTTGCTTTATTTCTTGATTGCTACAACGCCTATGTTCTATCAGTCTCTCCTGCCCTCTGTATGTATCATACACCCATTTTCTTTGTTCAGCACAAGATTATTGCCATTGCCCTCTATTCTTCTTCTTCCTGTCTACCATACTGCTTCATTTTTTGGGTTGTCTTGAACTAGCTTGATTGTCCTGCTTCTGCAGTGTGTCTTTAATGTTTCCTTTTCATCAGTAATTCAATTTTCTCTTTTGTTCACCACCTGCCTGTCTCTGTTGTGGTCCTCCATTTGGCCACTGCTTCTCTTCTTGGTCTAGCAATGTTGAAACTTTAGTGTGCTAGCATTCCAGAAGCTGGTGGTTCTCAAAGTTGGGATACAGAACACATTGGGGGTCATGACATACCAATGGCAGGGTTTTCAGAAGGCCTGCAGAAATCATTCTAAAATTAAAGAAAAGATTACTTTTAGGACAACTTTGTTGCAAAGGTTGTTATTCCTCTTCGCTTTGTTCATCTTATCATCTTTAGTTTGTTTGGTGTGGCTCTCCAGCATGACCTTGGTCTTCCCCTGGCCTCCTCCAAGTTGGACATGCCCGGAACACCTCCCTAAGGAGGCAAATTAGATGACACGACTACAAAGTCGGCACCCTTCTGTTCGAACATGGTGTTTGTTATGGAAAAACTGTAACTCGCACAGAAGTCCAAAACCAGAACACGACTCGGGTTCAGATTAGAGAGCTAGTTCCTCTCAATCACACCCCTCCAGGTCACGCTGTCATTACCGACATGGACATTGAAGTCCCCTAGCAGATTGGTGGAATCCCAAGCTGGAGCACCTTCCAGCACCCTTGCTAAAGACTCCAAAAAGGTTGGGTACTCTGAACTGCAGTTCAGCGCATTGGCACAAACAACAGTCCATGCACCTTCCTATCCCCGCACCTGAAGGTGCAGTGAAGGTACGAGGGAAAACTAGTCAATCACCAGGTGCTTGCTGTCAAGCTCCTTCCCCTGGCCTGGCTACAGGGTGAGGCCCGGCAACCCACGTTCTGCTGAGGGACACGTTTCTTTTTGTCTTTTGTCCGTACAAGTGGTTTTGAATGGCTCTTTATCTGGCCTGTCACCTATAGCCGATCGGCCTTGGGTGACCCTACTGGGGACAATGGTCCCTGACAGCATAGCTCCCAGGATCATTCAGGCACAGAAACTCCTTCACCACAATCAGGTAGCCACTCACTGAGGAGTTTAATTCCTGCAACTGATGGTTGTTCTTTCTCACTTGTGTTTTCACCTAATTTTCAGAGACAAACAGAGACTGATCCCTGTTCTTAAAAAAAATGTATTCTCCCAGAATGCCTTCCAGACTGTCTGCAGCCCCCCGACTCGCTGCTTCTACCTCATCCTAGTTATTATGTGAGGCTCGCCCAAAGTCTCCATGAGCCATCTGTTAACCCCGCTTCAAAATCATCACCAGAATCTAGACAAGGTCATTCTAGTCATTCTGTCCTTCATTTGCAAAACTACTCTGCTGTAGTGCTTTGTACATGTTTAGTGGCTAGGCTTTTTCATGTCAATAGAAACTTTCTTTTGCTCCTTCCTAACAATACCTTTGAATTCAAATATTTAGTATTAACAATTCAGGCCCTTACTATTTCATTAGCCCTAAAATATCATAATGTTTAAAATCTTTTTTGTGTTTTGTCACAGACAAAACTGCTTAAGTATTAAAGTGATTGTTCCGATTTTATAGGTAAGGTTATGTGGAAAGGTTGGGAACAATGAATATCTTACCTGTTGCTGGTGGCTCTTTGAATGACCTCAGTTTGGAAGAAGAAGAGATAAATAAGAGTCTAATTCTAACTGTGTCTAACTGAACAAGGCTCAGACCAACATGGATTGTTGTCATCTTAAAAGAACTCCAGTCTAGAAAAGAATGAGAATCAGCTCACATGAACATTGCCATAAATTTCACATTACGTGATTAGTCTGGTAAAATTTTTACAACATCCATGCTGGAAGTGCTACAGCCAGCTGCTGCTGCTTTTTATGCAACCACAAAATCCAATGTAAATAACTAAGAAATGCAAATTCAGCAGCATTGTAAAGGTTTATGAAATGGTGTTTTCAATAAATCTTTAGGACTGTTACTATTTTAAGATGGTATCAACCCATTTTGGTTTTGGCCTCACTTGGACGAGCCTTTAGCTCATCAGTTCAGTCAGAAATAAACATTGTTTCTCCAAACCGAGAATGTTTAAAGACCTATCTACAACAGGTGAGATATTCTTTTCACAGAATCCCTCTTTAAAAGATCTAAACTCTCACTGTAAGGACCAGCTATGTGACTAAGAAGAAAGCCAGTTTCAATAACCTGTAACTACTATAAACAGGACTATTTTCAGTGTTTTATGTCAGCTATGGCTTGCGGTTCCTCTGACCTGCCCCACAGGTGAACCATTCTCATTTGGATCAGTTATTTTTAAAACGAAAACTGGAATTACCAGACCAGATAATTTTAACTTATAGCATAGGTTTTTCTCACTGAATATCCTAATAAATATCCAGAAATGTTGAGAAATCTCCCATCATTTGAAGATAAACTTCAAAACTTTATTATCTTATATCTGTGCCTGATGTTTAGTTAATATACAACCCGTTAAACGGATAATACCTGTCAAAAACACAATATCATCTCCGTACAGGAGAGAAAATAGGAGTTGACGAGTTGATGAAACAGATATTATTACATTAATGTTAATAAAGGGTGCATATATAAAACCAGAGAACAGAAACAAGCCCTTTAAAGGAGAATGGATTTATTATACAGCATCTGATGGGTTTGAAATTAGACAGATGACTGGACTCTGACATCCACCACTCGGTAAGCCTTGTTTACCCTTTCAATTCGCAGAAGAGTTTGCTGATCTTCATTCTTCCCTCACCATCTGTCTGCGCTCTGATGCTTTGGACTAAGAGAGACTAAGATGTTCCTCTCAGGCTCATGGTGGAGCAGTTCATGTCCCTGTTGACGGAGATTTTAATTTGCATTTCATATCAAAGTACAAATTAGTGGCTTGTTTATGAGCCAGTGTTTTACATCAAAATTACAGCAGGATCTTTTGGGCATACAGAGGTTCACAATAAACATTGGAGGACCTGCATATTTTCTTTACTTTGATATTTGCCTGTTGCTAAGAGCTCTGTTGCTGAAAAGAACTGTTGTGCTTGATGAATGAAGCCCAGATGAATACATCCCAACAATGACAATGCTGACAGGCTGATGTTAAGCAGGGGAAATGTTTGTCTTATTAGTTTAGCTTATTAACTTTTTAATCAGCACAAGGCCCAAAGTACAGCGCAGAAGATTATGCAAATTTCATTGACTTGAAGATCCAAAATTGGACTGCTTGAATTATTGACCAGGGTTTTTTTTTTTTGCTCCAATTCTTCCTGTTAAAACAAGGAGCTACATACAAAATACATATAAACAACAAATATTAGCCCAGTGAAACAGGGCAAAGCAAAAATTTTGTTCAACCGATAGCACAAGAGAAAAACCAAACTAAGAAAAGTTTGAATGTTTTCGAAGTAGTCAGTATCTTACATTTAGTAGACAGCAATCTGAACTATGTCAGGCCCAGTTTATATGAGAATGATCCCTGAAAAACATGTTTTTTTCCAAAGTTTATTGTGGCAAATCAACAAGAAGAAACACATTTACATGGATATGGCTGTGTTTATTGATTCTGCCACAGTTTTCATGCCAAGCAGAGTTGCCAGATAAGAAATGACAAACTATCATACTGTCACTTTATAATTATTGCATTTTGACCCAAGCTATCACACGTGCTGAGTGAGGTGTGCTTTCTCAGAGGGGGGAGGTTGTGATTGGCAAACATGAGCACAGAAAAAAAAGGGGACTTGACCTTAAACTATTTTGTAAAAAAAACTGTAATTATTATGTATCTGGCAACACTGATGCCAGACTTTCAACAAGAGTCACATGCAGAGTGGAGAATTTAAACAATTCCATCCAAAATGGTGAATACACAGGCGTTTGATTGGACCGACAGTGAGGTTGGGTCGCCGCGACACGTTGAAAAGGGTAAGTAGCACAAACATTACTCTGCTATCCACCATTACTACTGTTGATCTGCTTGTGCATTCGCAGAACAGCTAATGACTGCAGTCATCTGTGGTGCGCATGTGCAGTTTCACACATTGCGGCTTCCTTTGAAATGCAAACGGAAGGGTCCAAAAATCTCCACTCTGAAACCTGAGTTCAGAAAGCTTAGGTTTTAGAGGAAATGAGCGCTGTTGTCATGTACACAAACGGCTAAGCCAGCATTAAATCTACTACTTCACTCAAAAACAGCGTTGTGTAAACGGCCCCTCAGTTTAGAGAATCAGGGAGAAGTTCTCATCGAAAAGAATCAGATTAACAGCTATTTGGGCTGGTGTCAGATCTAAGGAAGATTTTTGCCGTCTTAAAACGTCTTCAGTTTGAAAAGTTTCATATTGGTTTGTAGAACTGTTATTTTAGAAACCTTTACACTGCTGTTGGTTGTGCATTGGACTTTAATCCCCATTACATTAAATCTACAAAGCAGAAGAACTAACTGAATTAAAAGTAATGCAGTGTCCAACACAGTGTCATCCCGGTGGCCCCTGGTACCCATTTTCCCCGGTACCCCATAATGTTTCTGGACCCCTCCCATATTCTCCGGTACATATGTTCCCCAGTACGCTTTCATATTCCCAGATCTTCTATGTTCTCGGTACCTATACTGCAATTCTTTTTTTTTTCATTTGTATTAAGACGTGTAGGGAGAGACAAGCATCTTTCATGACTTTCATTACTAACCCTAGCCCTTTGCATTAAGGGCACCCTTATAAATTACTTATAAACAGTTAAAATTGCAGTTATTAATGAAGTGTTAAACACTTTAAAAAGCCCCTGATGAGCAGTTACAGTGCATAAAATAAAAAGGACAACCCTAACCGAGCCAACATTTATCTATACTCTGTTCTTACAGTTTCCCCTTAGCCCACCAACCCTGAGGCAGCAAGTGTTGTGCTGCTCAGAGAACTACATGGCTGGTGTCTGTTTTAGTAGAAACATGACATGCAGTAAATATATATATATATATATATATATATATATATATATATAAAATTCCTCAAGTTATTTAAAACAATTAAATCAGTTTTGTGTTGATGCACAATTTAAAAAGCTCATGACATAAATACAGGCATCGCAACAATGTCTATGACAAGATGCAAATATGCCAGTGTTTATTTTAGAGATGCACCACACTCATGTAATCACTCAGATATCTCTATTGGCTTCCTCCATTTCACTGAATCGCAAGCACAATCATACCCAATACCTACCACACACTGCATGACTCCACTCTGGACTAAATCTCAGCCTCATCTCTCACTGCGGCCCCTCTCGTTCTCTGCATCCATCTTCCTTTGAGTCTCTGGACATTCTTTACACAAGCCTCTATGCATCTGCAGCACACCTCCCACAGCTGGTGCCAAGAGCAATATTGGTTCTTGGAAACTTATATTTCTGCTGCAGGAATTTGATTGAATTGTTTGTTTTAGTTTTGTTTGTTTGTTAGTTTTTTTGTTTTTTGTTTTTTTCCTTTTTCTATCAGTTTTCTTGATACAGCTCCATTGCTTTGCTTGGAGCGTTGGGTTACAGATTTTTTATTTTTAACATAAATGAGACGCACATGACACATGCTTTTATTCAGTTACAGAAAATATACCGAGTTGTGCGTCAGTACTTGCGTAAAAAAAAATGTTATTTTTATTTCTTGTTTAAAAGGAAAAAAATCAATGAAAAGGGCAAAATGTTAATGGCTTAGTCTGTCTCTGTGTTGACCCATGCAGTGATGTCATCAAGACTGTTTATTCTGCCATGATGCAATTTGATACGTGCATTTGAGGCCGAGCTGTCAGCCATTCCCTAGAAACGTCCCTGAACGGCTCATTGTCAAACCTTACTGCGCCCTCAGAGCAGGACACCAGAATGTGACACTGTAGAATGGAGGCAGTCAGGGCTACCTGCGGTGGGTAGCCAAGCCAGGGCAAGAGTGTGATGACACTGCCAGAAACCCTGTTACTACTTATGCCGTACTTATTTTAGATCAGTGCTTCTCAAACTTAACCCACAAAAAAAAACACTATTATTGACTGAGACTTGTGACACTGACTATTGCTAATTGATGTATACAAATATTGCTAATAAGCCACTGAATATTAGTATCATGGCAACACAAACACCTATTATAACTTTATGACTCCTGTTTAAATAGTTGTAACAGTTATGCCAAAAATGTATGGATAGCACTTGTTTTTAAGCTTATTTTGAATTCTGGAGATCATCTAAGGACCCCTAAAGTTGTTGTTTTATGACTCACAGTCGTGTCCCGACCCCAACTATAGGAGCCACTGCTTTAGATAAACAAGTTCTGTCATCTTTGCGCTCCAACAGAGCCATGGACTCTCCCCAGCAGAGTAAAAACTTTACTAAACCTTTTAATCAGTAGTAGCGACATACCTGGCGCATAAGTTTTGTTTTCTTATAGCTGCTTTTTATTTGTACCTCCATTCTTTCTTTTTAATTTTTTTTTGAAGTAGTAAAATATCAGATTTGGTTTGTCTTCATTTATGAGTCAAACAGCCTGTCGCCGAGCATGAGAAAACAATTTTACTAACTTTAGTGGAAGTTTCACATTTTTTCAATAGAAGTCACCCAGCTTCATGATAAACTAACAAAGGAACCTTGTTCTTCAAGAGGATCATGTGATTTTATCCCAATATTTCAGAAAGAAGTAACAGAGTAGGGTTTGTCATTTTGCTTATTGTGTTTTCAGTTGTTTGTGTGGGATAAATAAATGAACTTCCGTCCATGCAGGGTCGTGAAGAGCTGGGGACTATCTGCAGCATTCATTGGGGGATAGGTGGGGAACACCCCAGACAGGTCACCAGTCCATTGCAGCAAATCTGAAATGCAAAACTCACAGCAATATAAAGCTTTATAAAATAGTGTTCACACGAACTGCTATGAAAGTTTGTCGTTAAACTAGTCGTTAGCTCAACAATCAAGTCAGAATTGAACCATTTCTATAAGTCTAAGGTCATTCAAAAAGCTATCTACAACAGGTAAGCTATTATTTTCCATAATCTTTTCACAGAAAACAGGTTGTAATAATAATAATAATAATTGATAATTCATATGGAGGGCCACACAATGGTGCAGCTGGTTTGCCTTTTTGCCTTTCAGCAAGAAGGTCACAATTTTTACTCCCTTCTGGGGCCTTTCTGTGTGGAGTTTACATGTTGTCCTTGTGCATGTGTGGGCTTCCTCTAGGTTCCTACGACAGTCCAAAAACATGCATGCTAGGCTATCTGACAAATCGAAATTACCACTAAGAATACATATAAGTGGTTGTCTGTCTTATTTATCTCTGTATGTCCCTGTGATGGATTGGTGACCTGTCCAAGGTGTACCCCCTCCTCCTTCCAGTGACCACTAGAAATATGCTCCCCTGCAACCCTGAACAGGACCGAGCTCTAAAGAAACTAAATGGATGTGTGGATAAATCATGTGGACTTGAAATGCACTGATGTGTGTTAGAACAATACTCCCCAATCAATAGCTGATATATTTTTAACAACATTTTGTTGGCACAAACCAAGCTCCTGGCTCAGAGGAATTACCTATTTCAGACTTTAGATACACTAACCTTGTTAGTAGGAAAGATTTCTTGCCAAGACTTAAAAAGCCAGCTTGATGTTTTTGTTCCTTCAAGTATAGAGACGAGAATACTGAGAATGTTTTACTCTTAAACACCTGTTATTTTCCAACCAAGAATATCATGACTAGGTTTAAATAAGGCTGTTTCGCAATAACTGAAAAATGAGCACCCTATGACAAAATGCTGGGTTTCTCCTTGGCAGTGCTGTGAGACTGCACCAGCAGGGAAAACCATAAGGAAGCTCAGTGTCCTCAGAGTGTCATGTCTGATGGGTCTGTGCAGAAAAGTTTTGCCCCACTTTCAAAGTGACGAGGTCCAGGAGGGGGTTGCGGAGGAGGAAAGGTTCGCCTCAGGCGTCAGCAGCTGTGTGATGGTCTGTTACTGGGAATTTCTCCCAGCCCACTGGGAAAAAAACAACTCTCTGGTCAGTTTTTAATGTCTGACCTGGAGTTTACCTGGTTGGGAGACATCTCCATTAAAATCTCCCCTTCCCTGAATTTCTCCACCCTGGATTGCTTTGCGACTTGTTTTCATGCCTATCCAGACTAGCAATTAATATGTGTGGCTCTCCGGCATGACTCAGGGATGATGTTTATTGGAAGATCGATGCTTGTTTTCTTCAGTATTGTTCCAATTTCCTGTTGAGTCACGGAGGCACTCAGAATGATATAGAGGAGAATTAAACCTGTTGTTTTCACACATTATTTTCAGCTATAACGACAGTCGTGTGTTCAGAATGATAATAACGCGATTGTAACAGTCACTACAAGGAAAAGAAGTTTTTCAGACGGGTATTTGATGTAATGGAGAAATAATTCTAGGTTTTAAAGACGACGTATTGAATGCAATAATCTGTTTTCTTTGCAGAGATGAGCTGCAGTATTATGTGTGTTCTCTACAGATCATTAAAGGTTTTCATAGCCGGCAAAGGAACATGTCTACTTTTTTTATCACTGTATTGTGATAAACACTTGAAAACTGTATCTCATCTCCTTGATTGATGTAAATAAAAGTGCTCTAACGTGGTCGGTTTATTATTTAACACTGAACATCCACTTGACATCGCTGTACAAAGTTGGAGGTAGTGTTTGAGTGCCCTACTTGTGTACCTACAGTATCAGGTGGTGGGTGTATACGGACACACTTCAACAACACAACAGCCACCCATTTGTAATCAGTTCAAACACCCTTAATATCAAAAAGTGCTAAATTTACACCTAATAGTACATATTTGTTTTGTTAGTATTTATTTTCTTTGGTAACTATCAAAACTTTCCCTTGGAAGCAAACACCAAGAGACATTTGCTTATGAACTACTATAAAAAGAATGGTCTTGATCAATAGTTTTGCAAGTTTTCTGGAAGACTTTAATTTTATGGGTACTTAGGCTGCTTTTTCAATCATTATAAGTCAAATTCTTGTACCCGACCATGAAAGAAGAATTAAGTTTGAGCTTAAAAGAATAAGTAAAGTGGACAAGTGGAGGATAAATGAAGAAGTGTTGGGCCCAAAGAGATTTCTACAGAACAATGGAACAGTAGACGAACAGGACTGGAACATTTTATTTTTATATAATGGTTTGCAGGGTATTTTTATTTTGAAAAAATACCCCTTTTGTTTGTGCCGCTTTCTTGCGTTTTACTCAGTTGCAGTTGCTTTTCACATACTAGCCAACCTACATGTAACTAGCTCAAGCAAAACGAGTAAAAAACAAAACTTAGGTAGACAACTTCCTTTCCCTCACTACTATGTGGGAAAGTTGAAGTGTATGAATGAGTATTTCTTATGGAGTTAGCTAAAGAAATGGAAACAAGTGGTGTAAATATGACAAGCTGCTGGTAGCAACATTGCTAGCTAGCCAGTTACAAGCTAAGTAGCTAACTAGCTCTTCATGTTGTGGCTAGCTAAAGATTGCATTTTTAAAACTGGATATTTGCTAAGTTGTCTGTTGTGTCGACTCAATACTGATTTATCTCTTAAGTTTAGGAGCCTTTTTATGCCTAAATGAGTCATAGCTCAGAGTAAAAAAAAAACTCCAGTACTGGACTGAAAATGAGTAAATGAGCAGAGTTTTAATGATCAGTTAGGACCACATTAAAAACCTAGTTCAGTTCAGTTTATTCCAATCCCAAATCGGGCAATTAGTATTACAGCAAGTATATATAAAACAAGACTCGCAAAAAAATAAAAACCTATACCTTTTAGGTATACCTAAAAAAAGTCTCACTGCCTGGAAGCAAAATATTAATGTAACAGACACAGCTTCAGCACAGTATTGCCTATATAAATATTACTATGTAAATATCAGTTATCTAAGATGCATGTCTTGCAAACATAATGTTGTGTCACATAACTTATGCACTCACATCCAACATAATTTAGAGCTTATTGCCCTCGTGAGATATTGTTCCATTGGTGACACACTTTGCTTTACAGTCTGCCAGCCAGTTTGATTTGACACAGTATGCATTGACACAAACATCCATCTTCCTGCCAACCTGTTTATTTTTATAGACTTATACCAGTTTAAGGTGGCTGCCATAAATATTAAGGTACAGTGATCATTAGCAGCAGACGCCACAGAGGAATTGTGGTACATTTTGAACGGCTTTGTGTATACTCGAAGAAAATGGACCCCATCAGTTGAAATAGACTCCAGCTCTGATTATAATGACAACTTGGGCTGACATTAGTTAAATAAATACTTGAAACACAATTACCAGAGTCAACAGTTACTCTTAGACCACAACAACCATTTTGAGCCATATTATGATTCCGCAGTCCTCAGTCATTCTTGTTGTTGCTGTTGATTGAAGGTGAAGTTCGTCCTGATAGCCTAAATAGAGCTTAACTAGTAATTAAAGTTATGATGATTAGCATAATAACACAAAACAATTTGTCTGTTAATAGACACTATTAAGTATATAGGAACTGACAATCAGAAAGTAAGAAGATACAAAGTTAAACTAAAAACTAATTTTGAAATGTTTTACTGTACAGATTAATCTTGATATTAACGTCTGCCAAACCAGCAGCTCAGATCTGTGCTTACTTTGTTTTAGGATGTTTTGCATTTTGAGTAATTCTCTCCTTTTATAAAACAATATATTAAATTCTTGATACATTTTATTTTTCTGAATATTTCTTTAAACAACACAGAGATTTCTCCACTTGAATCACAGGGCCTTGCTCTTTTGTCGCTGGCAGTTTGAATTTTCTCTGAAAATAGTCTCCCTGTGTCGCTGCTCATTGCTTCCCTCAGTTCCCTCCTGGTTTCTCTATACCTGATAGCTGCACCTCACCTGCTCCTTATCCCACTAATCCCCTCTCCCTGCGTATACACTCCACAGATTCTTTAGCACATTGTCAGATTCTGCTGGTTACTGCCGCTAAGTTTTCTACAGCGTTTTATGCTCTGAGGTTTTTGTATAGTTGTTATATTCCCCTGTCCTGGTTTATATTTTTGCTATGTGCCACAAAGCCTTTTGGCTTTATTGAAGTTTTAGTTAATATTTCGTTGATGTGTCTGATTGCCTGCACTATGGGTCATTAAGACAAACATTACACAACAGATGCTTGTGAACGAGAGCAGCTTTATTGGGAGTGTTGAAAGATTTTATGGGGGAAAATCAAATAAATGTAAATAAACTGGTGAAAATGAGCGTCCAACTCCTATGTAATGAAAAATAACTTCATCTATTTCATGAAAAATTGATGAGCGCAAACTAGTTCATGTTCGGATTTCTGATTCAGAACTACGAGCATGAATTATTTCAGCTGGACCCTATGAGAACTGAACTTTGAACTAGTTCTTGTGAAGGATGAGCTTGCACTTCTGCTACCGTTTCTCCCCATGTGTTTTATTAGAGTCAGTCGTTTGTCTGCGGTGGCCCAATAACTAGAGCTGATGCAAAGTTCCAGAGGCTATTGCTAAAGTATATAAATAAAAAATAAATAAATTTGCCCATAACTGGGATTTATTATGTCACTACATTCTAGTTTGTTGAATGAATTTTGTCATTTAGCTTCGAGTATATTTTCACAACTTCTTATTACTTTGCAGCCCTGTTATTACTTGCTCATACTTAGCCATGTGTTTTTTTTTGTTTGTTTGTTTTTTTTCTCATTTTAAACATGCACAGATTTGGCAATTTTCTGAGTGGCAAACATATGTTTCGTGGCATATGCTGGGTTTGTTTGCTACACTTATCTGCTGCACCACTCTTATAAGTCAAACTGAGAGCACATTGACATGCCGGTGAAGCTCGAGCCCCCCCGATGGTTCAGACACCCTGAGGCAGCTGGATGTGGGTCTGAATACTGTACATCTGTGCCACTCTTAGCTAATCTTTATTTCATCCTTTGACAAACATCTTTGTGGGCATAATAATTTATCGTCTGCCCTTGAGACATTCAAACCAGAGAGAGGGTTCAGGGCTGATTGGTTGAGCTAAATTAGTTACTAATGTATTTCTGGTGGGTTTTTTTGTTTGTTTGTTTGTTTTCCATAAAAAAATGCATGGATTTGACATCCAGGAGTGATAATGTGTCTTAAAGGAGTTCTATCCATGTGAAATTAAATAATAACAATATGCTCACTTACTGTATTAATCTGTAACACAATCATTTCCTTCAGGCGCAATAAGATTCAAGATCAATTCCTCACACATTTCCATACACCCACATACGCATACAAAGAAAAAAAAACAATTGAAAAAGCAAAAAGAAAATGGACACAAAGGAAAAAAATAAAATATAAGATGTTTCTGCCTCGGTGTCTCCAGGTCAAAGGTTACCTGACACTCCTGGAAAACTGCATTATTTTACACTCCGATGTTGTCGTAACCTTTTTTTTTTTTTTTTTTCTCCGTGCTTGGCTTGAGTCCGTGAACAGAGCAGGTTTAACAACAGATCCATGACTGTAGATGAGCCCTTACAAAAACAAAAAGGTCACTTCAGCCACCTTTCACTTTTTTCTTTTTTTTTCTTTTTTTACATAGAGTTATTTATCTTTTCTGTCAACTTTTCTTTAGCAAATCATTGCTTTATTTGTTGTTGCCGTGCAGCTCAGTAAAACCACTGTCCTTGTTCAACAATCACAGCAAGGACGAATATAATAAAGGCGAACACCTGAGCACGAGTATTGAATTGTACCATAAATTGAGACAATTTCAGTGATATATTCGCCATGCTTTTCAGGTTACAATCAAATTAGTTATTACTGAATACCAAATGAAGCAGGTCAGACAGAGTGCATGTTTTATTGTTTTATGTGTTGGGATGAGTGTTATTTGGTATTTTGTTCAAATTTCATTTGTACCTAAAAGCCTCCCCTCCCAAGAAAAAAAGAAAGGTTACATGCATATTCTGAGCGTTCAAAACTTTTTTGAATGTCTGTGAGGAAATATAAACACATGTATCTGCATTACGATACGTTCCATCAAGGATCTCCTAATTGTCGCACCTATTTGTAAAAAAAAAATGTAAATCCTGTCCCGGTTGCCAAATCAAAGGCAGGAGAAGATTGTCTCCAAAGCGTAGTGACAATTTGTTTACGACGTGTGCAGAAGAAAGTAATAATTTCAGGCCCAGTTCCCAAACTAACTACCTCACTACCTTCCCCAACAAAGTGCTAGCTAAAACCCCGAACAGATCTTCTGAAATAACAAGAACTGGAAGAAACTGGTTAAAAAAAAAATGGCCATTCCTACAGCGTCACTGATCTTTTAACAGGTGAGCTGGAGTTATTTACAAAATGTAGTTTAAATTATTATTATTATTTTTCCTTCTTAATGAGTTTGATCTTTTTTTTTTTCAATTATGTTAAAGTCCCAATAAATGTCAACCGTTTATTATAGTTCTTTAATTTCAGAAAGTATCTATAGTATTTTTGTAAAATCTAATAAGTTGTGTTATAGAGTTTTCGGCTCTGGTCAAACCTTTTTAGTTGTAGAAGCAGCAAAAATGACTCTCTTGATTGTAAAGGCTACAGACCTCTGTTGAAAGCAGAAACACTAACTCAAGCATGTAATCTACCATGATTTCTGTTATGCCGTAGGGATTGTAGGTTAGGTTAGCGGTGGGGGCAATAACTTCATCATTTTCAAAAGGTTGCGTTTTTCCTGTCTACATGAAAATGCAAGCGTGGCGTTTTAGGACATACCCACCAACCGTCCAGATTTGAGTGGGACAGTGCTGGAATTTGCCCCCCTGTCTTGCATAAGGGAGGACGGGGGGTACCCAAATGTCCTGCATCTAAGAAGAGTTGCTTGGCTAACCTGAGTAAATAGCAATTTAAAAAAAACAACAACTCTGCTTTGATTGTTGGGTGGGACAAAAAATTGTCCCTATGGTAGGGTGAAGAAAAACACTGTCATGTGTAAATTGTGCCTAAAGGAATTTTCTCATCACTGCAAGCTTAAGGTATCATTCAAATACAAAAAGAGTGGTCGCAGCACTGATATTGAAGCTACAGCCATCCTGCCGGTACAAAGATGAGTCTCTGCTGTCTCCTGGTAGACAGTCTAACCAGCCCACAGAGACCAGATGATGGGGTTAGCAGCCAAAAAAAGTCAGTCTACATCTGACAAAAATAACAGACTCTCTGCTGAAATGAATTCCAGTGGACTGTTGCTTTATATTAACATTATTTTTTTACCTATTTGTTGTTATTTATCATTATTATGATCATGATCGTCATCATCATTATTATAAATATAATTCCATTTGGAATTTGAGTTTGCATTAATATGTACTAACAATGAATTTATGGGATGAAATAATAAATAAGATGGAAAATAAACATGCTTTGTTGTTTCAGTTCATGTATGTTTATGGCTAAGTGTCTAAAACAAAAGCAGAAAAAAGAGTGACGCAATTTTCAAGTATGACCTCGGAAAAAAGTTCAGCTTAAAGGCTGAATCTGCATGCGCAGCAGAAGATTTGACGTCCCACTCCACACGCTGAGTTTACAGAAGTAAATATGGACACTGCGAGTGTTAGCATGTGTGTATTGATTCTGAAGTTGCTGTCCAATCAGGGCCAACTGGTAAAAGATAAAAGAAGATGGAGAAGAAAAGGAGTGCAAATGTTAATGATGACCTTTCATGGAGCTGTGGCTGCTACCTCTGTGTAGAGTCATGTGTGGATAAAGAATCGGAGCCAAGAGGTGGGACTTTTAACATGAGGGACCTCTGTCCTTTCATTCGACATAGAGGTCGGATGAAATGTGACATGAACGTTCACACCGAGGTCGCTTTGAAAAACATTGGATATGTACCCGATTCAGTACCACATACAGAAAAAAATCTGGGTCTTTTATGAAAAAATTGGATTTGTCCCGTTCACACTGCCATGAAAGAAATCTGATGTGTGTCTCACATACGGGTAAAAATATTGGAACTGGGTCGCATTTGTCTGCAGCGTGAACGTAGTCGTAGTGTCTCTCATTGCCATCAGCAAATGTTGGCAGGTATGGCCGGAATGCTTTAAAACAGCCGGATGTTCCAGGAGATTCAATCAGCCGCCGCTGATCTTTGGACAAGCAAAGCAAACGACCTGTAGAGAGAGTCACAAAGATCCTCTGTAGGAAAAGGAGGGCACACTCCGTCATTAAACAAAACAAGATCACACAGTGTGTCACTCTCAGAAGGACACATTAGAAGTTACTCAGTATCTAAATCCTGTCTAGTACCGTCAATTCTAACCTTTAAAGTGGTCTAACAACAGTGCTGGCTCCATTATGGTGTGCAAAGATGAAATGTTCTAGTTTAAAAATCCCCAATAATAATTAACATTAACATGAATTTAGATGGATTATTACTAATGTTGGATTTTTCTGTTTGCTGTGCTTTTTAAATTTAGTGGTTTAGTGAGCATACTGATTTTTAGACATTACTTACCATGGCAACATCCGAAGCTTCAATGCGCTTAGGTTCAGTTTTACTCAAGTATTTGAAAAGATAACTGCAATCTTGTTATTAAAAAAGCCAAATCATGAAAAGAGACCACAGTGGATCATTACAGGCTGCTGTGTGCCTGGGAAAGCTCTTTTCAAAACAAGCACAGGAATAAAAGCAGGTACACAGGCAAATTCACTTCTTTTAGTCATCTTGCAAAGTCTGCTTGCAGACCTGACCCTCCTTTTTTATCCACATTGTATATTCATTATTTGTTTTTCTAAAGCTTTTTTGTCTCTTTTCATAAGTGGCTCATATTTAGACTTAAAAAGCAGCACCAAAAAAAAAAAAAACTGATAAAATACAAAATACTAATCGTCTCATAAGCAATAGAAGCATTGGGCTTTTTTGGAAAAAGAAGCCAAGTAATAATGACAATAGTGAACCCAGTTACATATCTTTAAAAAAAACACTACACTAAAAAAAATAAAATAAAACGCAGCTTCAACACTGTGTCGTTTTCTGTGTTGAGGTTATGCTTCCTCCTCCCGAACGGAGTAAGACGTACGGCATCGCAACCTTGATCTATCACTCTCAAAAGCACCTCCAGCACCTGATTGCATAAAACGAGTGAGATGTCAAAGCGATGAGTGCTGCAGCCCGTCTGGTGGGTTTGGCTCGTTAAAATGGAGCTTCTGAGAGGGGTGGAGTCGGCGTGGGGCACACATCAGAAGGTGTCAGAATTATCAACCCGGTTCATGAGTCGTACAGGCTGATGGGATGGGGAGAGAACGCTGGAAAGGC
This sequence comes from Kryptolebias marmoratus, assembly GCF_001649575.2. Classification (NCBI taxonomy): domain Eukaryota; kingdom Metazoa; phylum Chordata; class Actinopteri; order Cyprinodontiformes; family Rivulidae; genus Kryptolebias; species Kryptolebias marmoratus. Next base: position 9,085,586 of record NC_051450.1, on the reverse strand, counting down.
AACGCAGATGTAGGTGGTTGGGGCGAGCGTGTAACGGGGCAGAGAGATAATGCTGCGTGGCTCACAGATGGAGGAAATGGAGCTGTAACGACACCAAATCTTCCCCGGCGTCGTTTAAATTCGTCCCACCAGCTGGTTTGGAAGCCTCACGGAGTCTCTCCAATTCTTCTGTCTACTTGCAAATGTATATTTTGTCAAATTTCCTAAATTTCAAATGAAGAAAAAGTCATATTTCTGCTGAAACTGAGATATCTTTTCTGTATTTTCATTTGTATTGCTATCCATTTAAAATCAATGGATTTCAAGCTGTTTTACTTTTCTGGGTTTTTTTTTTTCCAGCTGTTCACTTCTGTAGGGGTCGTCACAGCGAGTGAACTCACACAGAAAATTTGGCAATTGTTTTATGCCGGATGCCCTTCCTGGCACAACCCCAGGGTTCGACCTGCAGCCTCAGGATCACAAGACCACAGTGCTGACCACCGACCTACCGCGGTGCCTAGAATTTGAAGCTGGTGCTGTTTTTTTATACACATGGTTTCAGTGCTAGTTCTGAAAACCTGGAGCTCCTGAAGTGCCACTGTTAATATTTTAGTTTTCTTTCTTTTGAGCAAAGGATAAAAATATCTCCCCGACATTCTTTTTGGCCTATAAAAAATAATTTGTTATAAAATGTTGGCGACAAGGACAGAACTCAAAATAAATCATACCAACCAATGCGCTGGACTTACTTGGTAGGTTTTACTTATATTTCCTTCTGAGTTTTACAATTACTCAAGTTTTATATTGCATTGGAATTTAAAGGGGATGGCACAGCAGCATAGTGGTTAGAGCTGTCACCTCCCAGCAAGAAGGTTGCAGGATCACATCCCAGCCTGGGGCCTTTCTGGGTGGAGTTTGCATGTTCTCCCTGTGCTCACATGGGGGTACTCTGGTTTCCTCCCACAGACCAAAAACATGCATATTGTGAATGGTTGTTTGGTTCTATGTGACCCTGCAAAGGACTTGCAACATGTCCAGGGTGTCTCAGAATGGAGAAGAGGTTAAAGAAAATGGATGGATGGAATTTAAAGGTGTTATTGTTGAGGAAATGTCATTAAATCTTGATCATGGAGTCTTCCACACGCTGTTTGTCAAACCCTAGTTGGGATTTCATCTGAGTTTTCTTCAACACTGACTTTCAGTTTGCTACTCTCCCATAAAGCTCAGACTGGAGAAGAACCTGGGTAACAGTTGCTGTAGCGCAGTCTCACCTGCTGAAGCTTGCCCCCAGGTGTCTTGGTGGCCTCTCTCACTCAGTTTGTGAGGACAACCTTGTCTTGGTAGATTTACACGTCCCACATTCCTTCCATTTCTTGGTAGTGGATTTAACAGAACTCCTGGACTTGGAAATCCTTTTGTATCCATCAGCCGACTTGTATTTTTCAATAACCTTTTCTCTGAGCTCAATTAGGACAGTGGACAGTGGCTCAGTCATCCTTCAACGAGACAGCTGGAGGTTCAATTCCACCAGTATGCCACATGCTGAAGTGTCCCTGGGCAAGACAATGAACCCTTCACTGCCTCTGATGTGTGCCCCATTGGTGTACGAAAGTGATCTAAGGCACTGATGAGACTCCATAGAATGAATTATTGGGATTAGCTTTGTAGAGATGTATGAGAGTGCTGTATTAATTTGTGTGAGGATGGGTAAATGAGGGACAGATTTGGTTGTAAAGCAATTTGAGGAGCCTGATTGGCTACAAAAGGTGCTATGTAAGTACAGTATATTTACTATTTACTTTAAAGGGGGTAAAAATTTATGCAATCACTTATTAACTGGTATTACCTCCAGGGCTGCCTTGAAAAAACAGATTTTGTCATTTCAATTGGACTCACTTGGTTAAATAAAATAAATTACTCTGTAGGAACTTGATTTCACTTTGACATTAAAGAAAGTTTTTTGGATTTTTTTTGTGTGTGTGTGTGTGTTGAAAAGGCCAATTTATATTGACCACGACTGATTTATGACAACAATCAAACGGTAAAACAAATATTTTTATAGGCACTGTACTTGAGAAGTCTTTAAAAATGCAAATCGGACACAAAATGTGTTCCAAGTGTTTTTAAATCAAATAAATGTTATTTGTAATGCATTTTTTTAAACTTTAATAAAAAGACAAGATATTAAAAGTCAACTAAAACAGACAATACTTACTAGTATACATCTAATGGTTTGGTCTGCACAAGAACAAAAAAAAAAAAAATGGCACTTAAGGATTCCCATAAAATACAGATTTTTTTCCCCAACAATTAAACTGCAAATACCATTTCCTCTTTTTCTTTTTTTTTACACAACTTGAATAACTTATTTTCTTATTAACAGTTTGAAAAAAATAGTAAGTGAAAAACAAAACTGCCATAATGACCCCTAGAACAAAGACACAAAACTCTTTCCTCCTGTTTGCCTCAGTGTTGTGCTTTGCAAATCAGATCTAAAAGGAAGTCCCGTGCAATGATGCCACTGTATCGATTTTAATTATCCCATTACTCAACCTGGAGGTCTTATAAAAACAGATAAGCTAAAGACCTCCGACTAATTACATACAGAGTGGCATTGTGCATTTACTTTGCTGTCGTTTAAGTTGCTTCGATTTATGGTAAATAACAGTGTGATTCAAATGCAAAACATATTAGCTTTGACAGAAGGGGGAAGGAGTGAGGGTGTGGGTGTAAGAAAGACAAGGAAAAGAAAGGAAAAGAGGAAGGAGGGGGTATGAGCTGCTTTTTCTTTCTTTATTTATTTATTTTTCTTCTGTTTGGCCTCCTGTGCTCAGGTATTCATACTGAAAATAGCTCCTGTGTTGGTGGGAGTATTTTGTTCCAGGCATCAGTGAGATAATAAAACACGATCCAAGAAGGCGAGTTTCCAGTACAACCATGGGTTTGAAGGCACTGGAGATCTAAAACCACCAGTAAGGTATTTATAAAGAGTGAAGACTGGAAAAGAGGGGTGAGTTGTAACACGGGAGGTTTTTATCCGCCGTTTCTTTGGAGCTGAAGATGTGCAACTAGAGTTTATGTAAGCAGTGATGCCAGCTCCACCCATTTCACATGAACGCGCTCATTTCCAGAGTCATAAAACCTGGTTTGGATGTACAAAGCTGATCACCAGATTTGCAGTATGGTAAAGTTATGGTAGTATTCTACTGGGCTGCGATTGTTGGAGACTCAAAATAGCTAGAAATGGAAACTTATTACGCCATGGATACTATTTACACTGATAAACCATTGCCCTCTCATGAGTATACCACAACTAACCTGGATGTTCGTACAAACAACATGGCTTAAACGCAGAGATTCATTCGTGTTGTCTTAACAGAAAACGACCTTCCTGTTGCAAAGTTGGACACGTCTGACCTCGGGAGTTACACAAATGTCCAGTGTGAAACGTTGGTTGGAATGTGGACGTCTTCGACAGATTGGAAAGTGGGTGCAATCGTTGGAAAGGTTGGTGTATTTGTACCGGTGTCCTCTCATTTGTGCTTGCCACGAGTAGTGTGTTTGTAGTTTTTAGTGGATTTATCGCTCGAGCCACTGCTTTTGCATGATTTAAAAAAACTTAGACGGTGATATATCAATCCGTCATGATAAAAATTACAATACTCGCCTGCCCAAAATGCATTGAAAAGTTCTGTAAGTTGTAAAATCATTGCTGTAAAACTAACCAGTACAGAGAAAAACTTATAAGGTTTTTATTGTACCAGGATCAAGGTGGCCTCCAGTTGGTCTTTTACCACTGATGAAATGTTTGGAGCAGACGTAAGTCCATGGTTTCACTTTTTGCACATCAAATCCAGCAGCGATTGTGCTTCTCTGGCTGTGAGTTTGGCTTCAGAAAAGTGACAAGAAATCCTTCTTCCATGTGAGGTTGATGGCTGTATCGTGAGTCACTGTTACAGGTACCATAGGCACTGTTTTTCATGGTCCTCCTGGTGAAATTAAATGCCATTTTCCCCAATTTTTTTAGCTAAAAGGCAGCCAAAACACGCCCTGTGATAGATACTTCTACAACCTGTTATGAGTGTTTGTACGAGTATAGTTTTTGTGTAATCGTTCACATGACTAGCTAGTGATTAGTGTTCTATAAATATCATGATTGGAGAGCACTATCAGGTGACTTTTCAATTGCAGTCTGACTGAATTATGAATGTTTGCGATCAGTGAGCAGTATGGCTATGTTTTGCACAGGCACGTTTTTAAAATCAGCTTATTTTGAGTGCACAGCTTACAAAACAGTATTGTGTATATAATCCAGTATTTCTTTGCCCACCTTCACGCACAATGTACCTTACTCAAGATTTGAACATTTTATATTTTTTGTTATTTATCATTGGTGTGGTAAGCTTCGTTTTTTTTCTGTCACAGGAGAACTCATGTGAAGGTGTCAAAATACAACTCTACAATTACAAAAGCCAAATTGAGAGGGGTTTGACATGCTTGTGACAACTCTTTGAGAGAAAAATCTGTTGTACAACTTTTTTGAACATGTTCAAAATTTAAGCGGACAAGATTGCAAGCCTTTGCAACTCACACAGGGAAAGTGAGACCCCCTGCCAACATTTCAAGACATTTTGGGGACTCCTTCTCTATTGCTGTTCACCAACACATCTTCAACAGTCACAGCCTAATGAGTTACTGACTTTAGGATTAATTATAATTGGATTTGTTGAACCTGCTTTGCAGTACAGGTCTTTGTTAATTTATTGGTCTGTTTCCATGGTTTTATACTTCATGGTTTTGTGCTAAGTTTAGCTAAAGAACATCTTTTTTGTTATATATCTTTAGGTTCATGTGTTATTTTCACAGTCTTCCTTTCTGCTCTTACCAGATTGTTGTTGCCTAATTCAACCTTTTGTTAGACATTAGCTCATTGTTTATAGGCCCAGAATGTGAAATGTTGATGTGTCACATCGTAGGTTATGTTTTCACTGCATGTACCATGATTTGTGGGGTTTATTCAAGTTTTAGTTTCATGATCTTCTACATTTACTTTTACATTACTTGCCTCTTGAGTCTGCATGTGTCATACATCATCAACTATTTGATGACTGGCAATGAAATTCAACCCAAACTATGCATAATACTGCTCCCTTCTTCTCTAGGTTGACATTTTTTTGTATTTTAGTGAGACATTGTTAATTTTATTTAAGGGTTTGAAGTAAAATTAAGTGTACTGTATATTCAGGAGAGGATGATTCTTTATTATTTCAGTTTGCCTATATCCTAACTAACATTTAGTGCCACCAGCAGTAAAAAGGTTAATGGATGATTCCAGTACAGCATCATCAAACCCCTTTAAGACTTTGCCAGTCCCCTCTCTTCTTCTTGTAAGGTTTGTTTCTCCTTAGGATGAAGAACAACAAAAGATTTTAAAATTTATTTAGTCAGGTTTGTATCTCACATCCACCTCAGGTGCACTTTTTGTTCAGTGCTATTTTTTGCATGTACACAAATTCAACTTTATACCAGATTAGTGTTATCATTTCAACATCATCTCCATGACCAATCAGCATGTTGATCAAAGTACAGCAAAGCAAAAGTACTAGACCCTACAGCCCCAGCCACACTACTCATGAGATTTTTTTTAAACAACTCTTGTTGTTTTTTTTTCCTCTCTCTGTTTATAAAGAAAACCTCCATCTAAACAAGTGATTCCTAAACTTGGGGGCCCTAGGGGGAGCTCAGGGGGGATGCCAAGTTGTAAAGGTTGACAATTTGTTTTACGCATTTACAAAACAGTAATTCACTAAAATTCATTTTAAAAGTCTGAGTGGAACTTTCACTGTAACTGTTTCTCACAGAGCTTCTTTTCACATGTGGTTTGGCGTTTAGTGGAATTAAATGAATAAAAAAAGAAAATGAAATATATGAGACAATTTCTTATGCAACTTAGACTGACGTGTATGGGATGAAAACATCAGTCCTTCAGAAGATCATCCTTCTAAAAGAGACCAACAAACATAGCATCTTGAGTCAACCTTTAAGGTTGGGAATCACTGAGCTAGACAATTCTAACAAAAACACTGAAATACCCATACAGGCCACTAGATGGCAAGAACATCCACAGTGACGTGACAATTAAAAGAAAGAACAATATGAGCCTGGCTAAAAATATAAAGAATTCAACAACCTAACTTACCAAAACCTATAAACAGATTTGTGTTTCTAAACATTTTTACTGCATGAACTATCATTTTTTTGCATGACAAAAAGAATATTTATGAGCATATCAGAACAAACAGTAATATATTCACACAAATCCTTCATTATTAATGTTTTATTGCCTACAAAGCCTTCATAAACTGTAGTTTTACCTACTTGTTGTCAGTATGTTGATATTTTACCTTAAGTGGTGTGTTTTTGTTGTTGTTGTTTGTTTCTCTAGCTGAACTTTTAGTTTTACAGCTTTATTGTGCTGTATTGCTACTTTCACTCAAGTAAAGCATCTGAATACGGTTTCCTCTTTTGCAACTCAATATCCTGTCTGAAATGATAACGGGGTAGCTATTTTTAGTGAGTACACAAAGTTTGCATTTTAATGTGCATGTGACAGACACAATTTCATGTAATTATAGGTTTGTAAATATAAACAAGAACTCTCACAAACAAAATGTCAATATAACCAATCACAGAGCACAGCTGTTGTCATTAATCTGCTCCAGTATTTTTATATATGCCGTTTATGTACAAAAAAAAAAACAAAAAAAAAATTTGAAAATGCCAATCTGATGCAATTCAACTGCAAGCTCCTTCCGTTCATAAGCAGCCCTTTCAGGTTTATCCAGCTTACTGTGAATGTTGTGTCAAAATAGCAAAGAGATGCAGGCAGAAATGCAGAAAAAAAAAAAAAAAAAAACGAGAGATATTCAAGCAGAGAGAGGGAAAGGCTGCATGAGAGAGGTGAAGAAATAGGAAGTAGCAGAGTGGAAAGGTGAGGGCGTAAAGCATGAATGCTTCAGCAGCACTGCCACCACAAACAGTGTTGACCTGGAAAGCCTCAGTGTGGTGGGCATCAGCTTTAAGAAACCCTTTTAGAGACCTCCTCAGGGGATTAATACTGTTTTGGTGTTTGGGGTCTCTCTCTTTCGTTTCGTTTCGTTTCGCTCACTCTTTCTTCCTCTGTTTGTGTTCACGTCGCTGTCCATCACGTGGAGATTATTTGTGTCTTCTCGTTGGGTGTTTCCGGTGCTGAACCCAAATAAAACGGGGTCCCAAAGTGGTTCTTTTCGTGCGGAAAACCGTGTCGCGGAAAGGGAGAGACGTGAAGGCAAAGATGAAAGCGAGGCGGAAATAATTTCCCTGATTGGAAGAAATTTCAATAAGCAGAGTGCATGGAGGTAAATTTAACTAAAACTAAACAGCAAAGATGGAGGGGGGGGTTCTGTTCAAACATAAATAAAAATGTCGTGTCAGGAACATGTTTCGTTTTCCATGTGATCTTTTTTTTTTCTCCCCCACTTGTGCTGGACCATTGGAGCACACACAAGTTGTAATTGCAGTCTACCAACTGGGAATTTCCAACTCGTGACTTTAAATGAAATGAAGCCTTAACCAGAACATAGTGGTAAAAAAAAATAAATGGCTTTATTCGTTTAATGGATAAATAATCTGAGTTTATTAAAACTTTGATTTATTTTCATGGATTTGAGCATTCTTCTTATACACCAGAGCAATTCCTAGCACTTCCAAATCAAAAATCGCTACAAATGGGGTGGGAAAAGGTGTATTTATTTGGCAAAAACTAATTCATGTAAAAGTATATGGGCAATCGGGACAGTAGAGCTGGACAGATACAGCTGCGTACGCATTTAGAGTTTCTGCATTTGAGCTCAAAAGAAAGTAGAGCTTGAAATGACACAATGATCTTTGGCACATAAGTTGTTCTGTTGAGGAACAGCTGAATAAAGCCAAGATGGCCTAGTCAAGTTTCTAATCCTGGTGAAATGCTCTGAAGATAAATTTAGTACGAGTCATCAACATCCCAGAGTTTAAGCTGTTCCCTGCAGTAGAAATGACCACAAAACTAATCTAAATTAATGTGTTTGACTCATCAACAGTTACAGGAAATGTGCAGTTGTTGCTCCATACCAGAGTTCCACTGAAAACAACTAGAAGTAAAGCAGAGTTCATTTTATTTGATCATGAATCTTTTGTTTGATGTACAGGTCATCTTTTTAGGCCTTGTGATAATATTTAATATCACATTTATGCCAAAATTGTCAGGATTTGGGTTTTGTTTAAGGTTTTTTTTTTTTTTTTGTATTTAGGTTTATTGTTTTCTGTTTCTTTATTTCTGTTTTTGTTTCTGGTTTACCCTGTATTTAGTTTTGTATTAGGTCCTTGTGTATTGGGTTGATATTGGTATTAAGATTTCACTAAACACAATATTAAAAAAAAAAAAAAACAATAACAAAAAAAGTCAAACCTATGAAATGGTTTATTTAAATTAAAAAAAAAATACTGTAACTTTTGCTGCTGAAACAATATTGCTGATAGCTTTAACATCTTAGAGACTATTTTTTAGCAAATTTGACTTAAATTGCTTTTATACCCACTAATGTATATTGTACACATACCAAGAAGTCGGCCCTTGGGACTGTGCAGAAGTGATTTTGCAGTATTAGGCAGTATTTGAAATACTGTGATGAAGAAACAGCATCGAATGTACAAAACCATGTGTTCTCAATCCATTTCAAAGCCCTGTTTTAGCAATAGATAAAAAAGTTACATACCTGAGCTTAGAACATTTGTTTTATTACTACTCTGACCTATTCAGTTTGGGTATATTATTTAAGAATATTTTAGTGAGAAAAATATTTTAACTAATGTTTTTGTAGATTCTTTGATGGTGATGTACACAAGGAATGCCAATGAACATTAATAGTTGTGTTGACAGCTAAAAATCCAAAATGTTAGATAAATACCTGGGAGCTAGCAGGCCGTTGTAAAAGATATGACTTTGTTTTAACAAATGCACAGAACGATACATATTGTACACAAAAACACAAAATTTATTTCAGTTAAATTTAATTATATTATGAAGATAAAATCCCTTCGCCCAAAATATTATTTTCTGATGTTCTACACTTTGTGAAGTAATTGCCAACCTGTCAAGCTAATGTTGGCTAACAATTAGACAGGTTAGCTGCCTTATTAGCAAGCCAGCAGTTAACAGTTTATGTTACAGATTGACAGTAATTCTTGTAGTTTGCTTGTAGTTTCTTGTAGTTTGAGACATTTTTTTCTCAAGACAAACATGACAAGTGGTGCACCTAAAGATTTGATATCTGTCTTGGCTGTTTTTACTTTGATAAACACTCCAAGCATCATAGCATGTTGTTTTTTTTTTCCAGTGTTGCATTTAAAAGCATAATGGGTGGTCATTTTCTGCTAGCCATGCTATGACTGACAGTGTATTTCTCAACCCTCTCAAAAAAAACTGGCTGACTTTGTACTTTTATTTTTTATTTTTTAGCAGGGAGAAAGTTTTACTTGTTTGCCATCCTTCGGTTATAATACACAACTGTCTGACAGCTCACAGTACCAGTTTGGGGAGGTTTGAGGTACTCTATGCTCTATACAACCAGAGAAAATCCCACCTTGTCTCTGACATGTTTTTAATAGAAATTTAAAATGTAAAAATAAGAAAAATATTTAAAAATATATAGTGGTTCCAAAACGGTGGTCTATCTTAAAACTGAAAACTGGTCCATACCTAGTTAAGACAACTATTATCATGTCTGGTTGTATGTTCAGTTTTTTTTGTTTTGTTTTTTCAGTTGTATTAACACTTCAAGCATAAATAAATTATCATTATATGTCATTATCTGCATCACGCTCTATAAGACAGAGCATATTGGAACTCCAAAACAAACACACCACACATGTTTATGTTCAAAGAAATTATGACAAATGATGACAGAAGACATCTTAAAGGAGATGTTGTTGGGGATTTTTCTTTGACCCATTACCCCCTCAGCCAATGGGACCTTTTAAACTCCAGGGGTAGGGGATTACACCAGGAAATGGAATTCATCTATTCTGTCTGAGCAGTTTATTTCTTTCTTCCCTTTGGGTTTCATGTTGCAAACATAGCAATATTTTGTTGGGCGTAAGATGTTGCCAGATCTAAAATAAAATCCATCTTCCAACAGCCCAGATTTAATCAGTGTTTAACTAAAATTCCCATCAGTGAGGCACAAGCAGAGACGGCGAGATAAAGAGACAGAAACTAACTTGTGTTTTCTCTTATCAGCTCCCCCTAATCATGGGACAGGAAATGGACGTGGTCCAGTGAAAAGCTAATTATCACTGACAGCAAATGTCACATCAAACAGGTAATATATGAGCTGCGTTAGGCCTGGCGCACTCAGAGGATCCCAGCCGACTGTTTTCCCGACTCTGGATGCTAGATTACTTTTGACAGAAAACATACAAATAAAACATTACCAGGGCTTACCGGGAGAGCTCGCATAGATACCCACTGAGTAAATTATTCACACATTGACTTACTGAAGGAATGAAAGCTTCTGTCTTCTCTCTAATCCCCAGAAAAGCTTTCGGTAATAGTGTAGCGCTCAAGAGTTGCCTCTCACAAGGCTCTATTCATCAAACTTTCCAATGTATGAAATCAGTGTCTGACAGGCTTTTGAAATCCAGAGGCTCCTGCATTATTATAGCGTTTAGCCTCAAACAGCCTCTCAATCTAATGACTTCTTTGCGATGGTGATTGCTTTGATTTTAATTGGGATCTTCTTGGGGTGCTGCTGCTCCTAATCCGGCTGTCTCCCACCAGTTAGAAAAGGGTCGCTCCCGGTGAGCCTTTTTATTCCCGCTCTGAAAGCTGTCACAGAGTTGTCCTATTGAGTTTCGTCTTGGAGGAAGGAGGAGCGCAGTATGTCACGGTGGGGCGCCTTCCATTTTGCAGTAAAGTCATAGGTAATTGAGAGATGAAATATAGAATCCATTGATGTATTGAAAGTGTCAAATGGGCAACGTCCTTGGTCTCTGGAGACAAGCTTATGGCACAGTAAAGCACCATTTAGCTCACCCATCCTTGAAAGACTAAGCCATGACCTCACTGGGTAAAAAATAAAACACACGGTCGGTAGGGCTTAATCATAGGGGGTTTTTTGCATCACCATACAGACAGACTTCCTGGTGTTCTCAGAATTATGGCAAAACCATTCATTTTGCTGCTGTTTTGATGCACAGCACACCTTATTCTCACTGACAGTACTGTGCAAATGTCTACATTTTACCTATGTAATCCTGTAATCTTTTGAGGGGGTCTTGTTCAACAGTTAAAAGTTCTTTGAACTCTTTACTGCTTTTTCACTCATTTTCAGTCCAATCTGTACCTGAGCAGTTTTAGAGGAATGTTCATTTAATTGTTAAATGAATTATATCTCATAAGAGCCCCTAACTCAAGACTGTTGACACATAAAAGACAATATGGTGAAGAACTAAATTTCAATTAAATCTTTGGCATTTTTTCTTACCATCAGTTTTACACATAGACACACTGTCCTCATTTATTTTTTATTGAATCTATGTTCTTTCTGTTATTTTCTGCTGTTACTTTTTTATGAACATAAAGGAAAGAAGAAGTAATTTCGAAGTTACCTTACAAAAAGTTCCTTCTTGCAAAGAGAATATTGTGAAACTTTGGGGCTTGTCAACATGCATTTTGGTCAGATCCCATTGCACCAAAAACCAGGGAGAGAAATGCTTCACAAATAAATATGAAGAAAAAAATCAGGCAGAACATAAAGAAAGGTATGGCAAAGAGTGAAAGCATGTGTTTCTCTGCAAGCAGACTAAAAATAAATTCCAGGCAGCTGCTGAAATTAGCTTTAGCTGGGGGTAACCCCTGCCACTGTGAGTCATTCTCAGCTCAGTGTGATTAACCAAAGCAAAGAGGTACTGATGGATGGAAGCAGTGATGGATACCTGCACACATAAATATGAGTGATGGTGCTGTCTGTCTGTCAGTGGTTGTCACCCATTTTTATTTTCAGACCCCACAATAAAAAATAAAAACAAACTATAACAAATACACTGTAACACGCAGTCCTTTTCTGAAGCGCTAACTTTGGCCAACTTTGATTCCAAAAGGTGATTTCTATTTTCATTTTAAAGACACGTCTTTGCGTGACTAATTATTGAAAGAACACCCAGAGGCTTGAAGGTATTCATTATAGCTTACGAACAGGACATTCATCATGAAGATTTTAAAAGTTATTAAGAAATTTATGCTCGAATTGTATTTTTTAAGATGCCATCATTCACTGTGTCAAACCCTCTAAAGTCACCTCTGCATGCTTTTGCCTACCACCTGGCATTGGCTGGTGAGAAATTCAGATGACAAAATTGATCATTTTGCATTATAGCTTTTTATTTAAAAACAGAAATGCAACTACTATCACTGATTCTGCTAACACAAGATTGTATGTTGCAAAAATATTATCATTGCTTTATTATTTGTAGTTATTTTGAGTTTGACACAGATATAAACTGACCAAAAAAACGTAAGCACCCAGACAGAGTTGCGACTGCATGTGTCATAGTCATGTGACTATTTTGCATCACTTACGTTATCAGATCTGATAGCTAACGAGGATGGCAGTGAAGGCGCAATGTTGTACATTCAGTGTAGTGGGGCATCTTCTTCTAGACACAAGTGATGAGTCATAGAGTTGTTGCATCCTTTCCTACAGCAAGTCAGCCCATAACTGTATTGTTGTCTAAGCTGACACTCTGCAAGTTTGGTTAGACCTCAACATAATGCAAGCAGTTCATTGACACACATGGCATTTGCAGACAGTATGGAGGGGATGTTACTAATGTAGCGCTCTACCATCAAGGTCCCCTGAACCACTACCAAAGATGACTTGAAGTCAAACCATCACCACCAACCATGAAACCAGGAGTACGCCGGTGTGTCCCCACAGCAGTGACAGAATTGATCCTTTCCGTTTGGCGCTGTCATGTGTCACAAGGGTCATTCACTGTCAGTCCGTTTCCTAGTTATGGTACCATTTTATTTGTCTCTGTTGTGGTGTTAACGACAGCATATCCATGGGATGGTGAATCTGTAGTACAGCTGATGCCCGTCATCAAGACCTAGTGTTGGATGACTTGTGATGTTGTAATGTGTTTAGTTATTGTGTCCGGATGGCAGGTGTAAATGTCACGGGGTTCTGTAATGCTTAGTGATTAGTCATCATTGATGTGGTTTGCCTTGTGATCAGAACCTTCATGACGTGTGGATGCCTTCATGTACCCACTGGTTCCAACATCTTGTCTCTGTGACACAACCAATGATACAACCACTAGGCCTCATACAAACCCACAATGTGACCTTTATCATCCTGGTAGTGCTGTCTGATGTGTCTATGAGGCATCCTCTGTGTCTGGTGACCTTCATAAACTGCTTTGACTGACGGCTGAATGCGCCTAAAATTGCCTGATAATGCCATTGCTCCCCTTGTGATGCCACCACTAATACCCTCATGCCCATTCTACATGTGCCAGATCCTTGCAAATCATTTACATACCCATCACTGGTCTGCATGTGCATCAAATTTTGTACAGATTTGACCATTCCTTCTGGCTGCCTTTTTTTTGTGAGTGAGTGTACATTGCTAGAGAGAGAGAGAACCAACATATTGACAGATGTGCCCTTAATAAATTCAACACTGTCAGCTAAAACGTCAGAGATGTCGTGAGAAGAGGTTTCCTGTCATTTGGTCATCATGCACAGCTGAATGACTGCTGGGGGATGGGAGTGATACTCTGTGCTCCAACTTACCAGAGGAAAATCCTTAACGTCTTCTACATTTCATAAAGAGTTTAAACAGTGGAACTGCTCTGACTATGAATTTTGTTGATTTTGAAACCATAAATTCTTAAAACCACAGTTGAAACTTTTGCTTTTTTTTGAACGTACACAACTAATTGGTTGAAAAGTAACGATACAAGACTGAAAGGTGTTCAAGATCCTTTATCTGCGGATCATGGGAACCTATCGATTCGCTCGAAACTGTGCACACATAAATAAATTCACTATCATCGTTTTGATGATCTATTCAGACATTCACTTCTAACTTTACCTTTTTTTCCCCTTGTTTCACCTTTGTGCTAAGCTTTATGAATATTCTTCCTCTGAACTCTGGTAAGTTTTGACAAGGTCTTTTTTTTCTGCCTAAGCTGCCTCCAACAATGTAAAATGAGAAGCCCTGCATCCATCCCTGAATGACAAGCTGACCCACAAAGCCTCAAGGAGACATTTACATTTTGTGGCCTTTGTCAGTCCCTTTTGTTTTTGTTTTTTTTTTGTCAGCAGTTGGACTCAAAACTCCTGAATGCGAAGAGCTCAAACTGACATGCACTTGTAGGGTTTATTGTAGCCTACAAATAGTTTCTGTTTTTGTCATTTACCATGAAATTTTTAAAGAACAAAATTCAGAAATTTCACATTTTAACAGGCAAGTTGTTGAAACTCCCCTACAGCATTGCCTGGGGTTAAGACGTCATTTATACTCCAGGTTCAGGCAGGTCATGAACAATGCTACTTGATGCTGACTTTCTTTTACAATGTTTCTGCTAAATGTGGCAGAAAATAGCAAGTGAGTCCTCAGTGCTCATATCCTTTTCTGCAAAAACTTCTTCATACGGGATGGTTTAAAAAAAAAAAAAAAAAAAAAAGACGCTAGGGAAAATGAGGCTCAAACGAAGGTGTCGAGTAAGCTCCATCATTTTAATAAAGGCTGTCGTAATTTGCAGTTTTATAGACCAGCAGCGATCTAAGCAGTCAGTAACCTATTAGGACGCTTTGTTATAAAAACAAGTCGTCTATTGTTGCAGAAGAATTGTTCCTCGACAAGAACATTGCGTTTTCATCCTGTTTTAATTTGTACGTCTTCTCCTCGGGAAGATTAATTGAAAACAGAATCTCCATAATTCTTCCAAGGTTATTACAAACCATGCTCAATTAAGTATTTAAAAAATGCACCTGTACTGTAAGTTAGAAAGCTTTGCTGGCAAAAGCCGGACTATTTTTTCATGCTACCTCGCAATAAGCCTTCTTTCCTTTAGTTATTTTTGTTTTTTGCCACCGTATTTAGCTGGAGAAGATGTCAAAGAGAAGAACAGAGGGGAAGAGGGGGGAGGTATCCAGTGAGCTGGGGGCTAAAGCTGCCCTATTCCTGAATAAACGTTGAGGGTGAGCAGGCTTAGTGAATTTCAAAGTCACCCAGGCGGCTTAATAGCTTTCCTAAATGACTCAGCACATTATTTCCAGTTGTACAGTAGTCCATTACATGGTGCGTTACCGTACCCATACAGCGTTCGGTCTCACTCTCTTTCTGTCCTTCTGGCTCCGGCCTGGCATGTGTCCAGCAAACCACTTGAGCCTGAATGCAAAATTTAGTCCCCTGGCTGAAACTTTAAGGACAGTTCAGTCTTTTTAGTGCTTACCTCAGTCCTGTCAGCGACACCTCTTTTGCACCACCGGTCCCGACGGCAAAGGTGATCGCTAAAAGTGCACCACCAAGGCCACGGGCACGAGTGAGGGAGGAAGGAGACAGAAAGGGGGGGATCGAGGAGGAGGGAGTTAAAAAAGAGCAATTAGTGGCGCTCTACAGCATAATCCCTGGGAGACAAGGCCCATCAATCATGGCGCTAATCCTTTGTTTCTCAATAAAGATAACCATGCTGCAGGGAGTTAACATTTTCTTAATAAGTCATCCCACTCTGGTACACCTGAAATGCCAGATTGGCCCAGAATCGTCCTTATCCTTTATGTATGACATTGAGTTGATAAGAGGACACAAAGACAAGTGTGTTATTTCTGTTATGGAGTTAACAGACGTAGCCTAGATGCAATGGGAGGAGAATTTACGGTTGTCTGGTCATGTAGGCTGTTTCCTCATTAAGATGTCAACCCTAAATCGAAGCGGCTTGGGTCTTATTCTTTCTAATGCGACACATATGAGGATTTTCAGAGTTTTCTGGGGTTTTAGCAACTTTTAAAATCATTACACTGGTAAAAACAAATCAAATCATTGACCGCTTTTTCATCTGCAACCTCCATAGTTAAAGTTGGTTCAAGGTTCTTTTAAAGATACATGCCGGTTTATAGGATTTTATGTATTTAGCAATATTTTTGAATGTTTTAGTTACAAATTATGTATTTACTGCATTCATGTTTTACATAATCAACATTTTTATTGCTGTAGAATCATGTGTTGGAAGGATGGAGTTGTATTTCTGCCACTCCAGTAAAAATCAAACAGAATTACAAATTACAGTATTAAATTTTATAGAGAAAGGTTTTTTGGTTAAACAATATCTTTTTTTACTGTATACATCAAAACATATACAGTTGTTTTGTTCAAGAAATACATTTTGTACATTACAATATATGTTACATAAAAATACAGACATCACATTATGACAAAGAATCAGGCTATGGCAATATAATTTTTTTCTTGTAATAACATTATCATATTTTGTTTCAACAAAAAAAATATTTATGCTATAATATGATCAGAAAATATAAAATATTGTGAAAGCGTTTTCTCATAAGGTGTCAAATATATTGTAATAATATGAAAATATCACATTGTGATACAAAGAAAACAATTGTTTGAACAATAAACTTTTAATTTTTCAATCTGGTACAGTTCTGGTTTAAATTGTATATGGTAATCTTAATTTTAGGTGCCAAAGTCAAATGGGAAACTATTTGTTAAAGGCTTAGATTAAGAGTCGTGACTGTGAAGTCAAAGAATGAACATGTTATGGCCCTTAAAAATCTGTATTTGATGTCACAGCTGTTCATCAGAGAGTGTCACCCAAATAAAACCTGTATCAAAGGTCATTTTAGCATGCTTTTATGTTTCAAAAATAAGAGACCTCTGGCAACTCCGTGGAAAAAGAACTGTCAAGATGTTTTCACCTAAGCGACATTGAAAATGGAGCTTTCTGTTATGTGGTAAATGTCAAAACAAGTTAAAAGTTTGACCTATGACATCATCTTATCTTAAGCCTAACTATCAAGTTGTTATTTTTCAACTGGTTTAAAAAATCCTCAGTGCCCAGAAAGCTTTTTGTACAAGCTTTTAAGCTACGAACAGGGAAAAGCTTGTAGAGATCATTTCGCTCGTGGCGAGAAAGAAAGAGAAAAAAATTACATTTCTGTTTCAGGAAAGATCATCAACATATTGTAGTCAATGGCTTTAGGCAGTGGTTTCCTGCTCTAAACATTACCTTATTTCTTCCCCGATCAAAGCATTAAACTTCAACTTATAGCTTGTTATATTTCATCACAGCCAACGTGAACAACTGCCATTTCCCATCTGCGCAAATAGAAATAAAATGAGTGTTCGGCTAACTTTTCAAACTGCACGGCAAACTTTCCCTGGATGAAGGTAAATCATTGTTAATGGCACTCAAATATCTAATCAAATAAGTTTAGGTTGGAGAGGAGATCTAATTGCAAGCTGTAGCTTTAAGGCATTTCTCTGGAATTATGCGGTGAAAAGAGTTAGCTCAAGTATTCATTATGACAGCCCAAAGGCACTGCTTTAAGAAGAAAACCATCCTTCTGAGCAGCATAAAGGGGTTGCCAGAAGGCAAATAAGATATCTTTTTGGTTAATCTTGCATATTTTCTTTTAAAATAACAGCATTTTCTTTCAAGGTCCATGTGGGCGACTTTGTGCAAAATCAAATCAGCTTTCAAACTGAAAGAATTCACTGTTGACCTTGAAGGCATCGCTGTGTCCGATTCAGTCTTCTTTTTCGCTTCCCGCTCCGGCCCCAAATCCATCCATCATGTTTTCTCGCTCACCTTTTGTCTCAGCAACAACTTTTCGCACCTCTGCTTCCCATTACTTCTCTCTTTGTATTTTTTTTTTTTTTTTTCTTTCTCCGTCACCCCGCTTCTGTTGCATTTTGTTTTTCGGTGAACTGTCGGAGGAGTCAACTGCGGGTATGTTGCTGCGACGCGTCAAGGTCAAGAGTGCTCAGCTTGATGGCGGAGAGACAGATGGGTGTAAAGACCGAGTGGGATGCGGTGCAATTATAACCCACTGTCCGCCACGCGCGGCGGGAAGCGAGGCAAGCGGAGAGCAAAAGTGGGTGAGAAATAGATAACCAAGAGATCAGTGCTATCTCCCAGACTCTGTGGAGACAATCTAATACCAGCGTGAGTCCACAACAGTTAGAGCATGCACGCACTCATGTACAAACAAAAGCGCCTGTGCACACATGGCACAGAGATTGTCTGATAGGAATTGTAATGGCTCATTAAAGCACCAAAGTGATCCCGTGGATGGCACCGGGAGAAGGACAACAGAGTGAATGATTGATGCAGCGCGAGTTCCCTCCACCAGCCCATTAAGGCTGATTTAGTGGGCCTGTGGAGTGCAACTGGGAAAAGGGAAGAGGTCGCTCCTTTCTCCACGTTTTCGTGATTCCAGCCCGCTCCGTGACTGATTGAGGAGAGAGTGAAAATGTTTTTCCGCCGTCCTGAGACCTCGCTGTTGCCCGTAATGGAATTTAAGAGGGCGTAATTGCTTAGGTGGCAGCCCCGACATGACGGCAAGCACAACAAAAAAAAGAAAAAAAAAAGCGCAACTCTCTGCGTGCCTTTTGTAATTGTCGCGTGAGTTGTGATTGGCGCCAGGCGGCGACGCTTCTAGCGTGTGTCAGTGACAAAACTGGGCAAAATAATAAAGGAAAGTGGTCCGGTAGATGTCTGAGAGAACGACACATGATCAAGGCCTGGAGTCATTTCCACAGATTGGACGTTATTCACTAATGGTCATGCAGTGAGGAGCATTCACTGCTTTCATTAGTTCCACATGAGATGTTACAATAAGGCGAGAAGACACCATCAGTCTGAGCGATTCGATTGTTGTTCTCTTTTCTGTATTCCGCTTTAACTCGCACGACTGATAGACTTTACTGCCTAATAACCCAAATTACCCATAATGTACCTGTGGTGACATGATTGCTTGTCAGTACTAATGATTATAGGATTGCCAGGTGGAACTTAACAACTCATGTCTTTAAGAAGCTCTGTTCTTTTGTTCTGTTACTACAGATTAAATTAAAGGGCTCATTTCCCTACTGCACCTAAAATCCTTGCCAGAAATGCAAATGACAAAGTAGGTGGACTGTGTCAGCATGTTTTTGTCTTTGTTTCTGTTTTATAACTTTTAGTTTGGATTACCCACTGACACTATCAGGGATTTTCTCTGGACCGCGGCAGCTCGGTGGTCATCGCGGCGGTCTCGTGTTCCTGAGGCTGCAGGTCGGAGCCCAGGTTGCGTCGAGAAGGGCATCTGGTGTAAAACAATTGCCAAATCTGCTGTGCGAGTTCACTTGCTGTGGCAACCCCTGCAGAAGTGAGCAACCAGGGAAAAAGGAAAGCAAAACAAATTCAAGCTTTTTAATGTTCATATGTTGAATGGATCCAAATTTAAAAGATTTGCATTGATATTATTCAACTAACATTAAAAAAAGCTGCCATAGATGACATTAAAGAGAAGAGAAGTAAAACAAAAACCTTTTATATTGCAACGTGGCTGCAGCCATGACCCACATCTACTAAACAACCAAGAGGAGTTTAGCATCAAATTAAGCTGAGATCTTTGCTAAAATGTTGTTGTTTTTTTGTTGTTTTTTTAAAGGAGAAGCTAGAGGTAAAACATATAAAATTAAAGTTGACAGTGTTTTCAACAAATTTTGAAAACTTAGAAAAGAAAGCCGAAAGCTTAAACGCCGTTATCATTAGCATTGTGAGTGGGATGTTGTATTGTAAGAAAAACTGATTGAAATTACAGCCATGTATCAATCTAAAAGAGACTGCACAAATCAAACAAAATGTCTCCAATTTGTTAGCTCCTTTACCGACAATGACATGAAGAGGTGGCTTAAAAACCTTACAGCTTTAGTTTGAGAAGAAACAGCAAGGACATAGCACATTTAAAAGTAGATGACTGTGCACTAATGGTTCTTTAAAACTTCTTTTTTTTTTAAAGTAAAACTCTAAAATAGCTGCAAGGCTCAAGAACTCCCCCCCCCCCCCCCATAAGAGCCAGGGATAAGGACAAGAACTCATTGCCTGAGAGTATTTTTGCTCTGTGACATGAAGCATAATCCCTTGATAACTAGCTATTTTAATCTGTTTCTACAACAGAAACAACAATCGGGTCAGTTGAAGGCAACATGAACAACATTCTCTGAAACATGTTGGTGTCTTTAGGTTTTGTGATAATCCTGAAACGATGACTTTGAAGTTAAAACATTGTCCTTAAGGAGCTTAAGAGCTTCTTACCAGATATGACCCAAGATCTGACAGATTTTCGAAGAGAGAAGTCAATTATTTTTAATGCTTTAAAGGGATAGTTTGTTTTTTTGGGGGGGCAATAACCTCAAGTAAATTTGCAGCAGCAATGTTTATTTTTAACAATATAGAAAAATATTGTTGAAAACTGAAAAAAAAAAAAATGTTTGGTCATTTCTATCTTTAGACCCCTTTGTAGCTGGTTGTGTCGCTTTGTACGTTTTCATTACCTTGTTGTACTTCAAAATGCTTTTTTTCTTTCTTTTTTTTGGTGCAGTTTGTTTGGTTTCCACCTTTGGCGTGGTAACACACTTCTTGCATGCTTCATAAACTAATTTGGTAGTTAGATGTCAGACCTCCTGTAGGTAAAACACTTTCATAGTATTGAAGTGGCTTCTGAAAGCTAACACCACGTTCTAGCCCTCACTGCAGGTATACTGACTACTCAGAAGTACTTCACAGAACCCCGCTTAGGAATGAACTAGGAAAATTTTCAACAATTGGTATTACCATTTTATTTTAATTAAAATCAACGCTGATTACTGTGCTAATAAACCAAGCATTTGATTGTCAAACTGATAAGGAGTTCCAGGGTTTGGGACTCTGAATTTTGAATTTATTAAACTGCTAATCACTAAGGGAAGACACAACTTGCAGAAAGACGCCGCCCTTTGCTCACTATGCTACTGCAAATGCAATTTAATATTTAACCCTTGTTTATTCAACTTCTTATTAACTTGTCTTTTATTTTTAAGACAATGATCATCAAACCTTTCACCTTTCGCAATAGAAAACTTTCATTCCACTTTCATTTTTGTGGTTTGAAATGTCTGACCTCATTTCAAACGACAAATGAGAAAAGTATCACTTTCATACTTTTGTCCATCACCCATTATCTAAAACTATCAGAAATTCTACATAATGATGCCATTCAGAACTTTGAAATATGTAAGGCTAACAACAATAATTGTGTTCTTATTTGTAACTGTCCACAAACTTACTTTTGACTCCCAATGAGCCAGGTTTATCTTCACTTTTATTACAGCCTTGATTGCTAATTAATCAAATGAGTGTTGTCCCCATTAAAGAGTGCAGGACTGGGATCACACTCTGACCCTTTGTCATTATTTAGTCTTGACTATAGAGTCAAGCGGAGTGGAGTCCCATATGAGTCCACATGATTGTGGACGAAGGAAGAAGCAGCGGTGCTGTGAAACGGAGCCCAGCTCCCGCTGAGGCAATTGAGTCAGGAAATGGGGGTCGGTGTGGGGTCATGGCATCCAAACTCAGCAATCTGAAGATTTTGTATTTCTCACAATCCCTCACCCACCCACCCACTCCTGCTGTCAGTCTCTCTCACACACAAACACAGGCACACAAACGCAGATCCGCACCACAACGCCTCCCAGTGCTTTATCCCCCTGAGGTGAGAGTGTGATACCAACCAATCTGTTTCAGCCACCCCCGTAACCCCAACAGTCACAGCCACACCACCCCCGATTCTTTCTGTTCCTACTGAGTGTGCCACAACCACACCAGAACTGACTGCTGGACTCTCAAAGGCTCTTGAAGAGAAGGTGTTAAGTGAGCCGAGAAGAAATAAGCAGCAGACGCAAGGTCCTGTCTGGACTACAGTTTGACTGGTAACAAACACATGCAGGATCCAGCCCATTCCTTTTCAGTACATTTAAAGCCACTTTTGTGGATTAAAGTTTACTTAGGGGTAATGAAAATGGCACTGGCCACAAATGTGCTGGATAGCATAGTACATCAGGAACAGCAGTAGCCCCATCTCTGCTGCTTCCATTTCAAAGTGAAATGTGTGGAAACTCATCTGACCAATGAGGCGGATTTTAAGGCGAAAACTGTAAGTACTTCAACAGCGGGCAGCCAGCAGGGTTAAGAGGCATGCCGTTCTTGGTGCTTTGAACTGCCAAGAATTTTGACTCCCATCCTCACCAACGCTTGATCATTAGATTGTGACTTTTTAAAGATGCTTTTGGGCATAGAAGTATGGCGAGCTTGTCAAACGAAAACCGATACACTCACTGTCCTGAAACACAGATGGCAAAAGTACAATACGAAACACTTCTGCGTTCAAGTACAACTGACCAAAGTGATAAAAATTTTTAACCAACCTGCAAGAACCAGCTTTAGTATCATTTGCTGCTTCATAGTGTGATTCACAAGAAGTAGAGTGTATTTAAACTCAAATAAATATTAATATTAAATGGAACATCTGTCTCTAAAATATCTACTAGCATGTCTGGATTTTACTTGGGGTTATTTCAGTGTCCTCCAACAATCCTACACAACACCTAAAATCAAAATCACATTTTTTTAAAGAAAACTGAACCAACTGTTCATCCATATTTGCATGGTTTTGTTGCATCATTTCCTTCAATTTGGCTCTTACAGTTGTTGACAAATATATATATATATATATATCTACCCTTGAGGAGTTGAGGAGGCATAAAGTCTGCATCCAAGAGAGCAGCTCCCATACGAGGGGGTGATGGAGAAGGTGAAAGTCTCCACCACAAGTCTTTAGAAAGCTGCCAGCACTGTTGGATGAGGCCAGACTAGCTGAGACACCTGAGAAAATATAGGAAATATAGGTTTCCCTTCCAACGATGCTGAAGGTGTTAATAGACCACAACACGTTTCGTCAAGTCAGATTGTAGCTAATGTGGTAAAAAGTCCAGGAAGCTTTAATTTGCTGGATGTAGTCTGAGAGTATAACCGTACTGAAGGCCAACCTGAAGTCTTAGAATAGCATCCTGACATAGGGCTCCTCACTCTCTTGACGGGTAAGAGCTGAGTGGATGACAAGAGTTCAGTAGCTATTAAATCCATGATGTCAGAATAAAGTTTGGCTTAACATTTTTGCCAATACATTGAATGTACATTCTTTTACACAAATATTTTGGAATTCAGAATATAGACTGTGATCATGTTGCTATCGATCATCCTTTCATCGATTTTTATTTTTATTTTTCCATGCGTTTTCATGCAGGGTCCCAAGGAGCTGGTGCCTATCTCTAGCGATCATTGAGCAAGAGTCTAGTCTATCACACGTACACATAAAGACAACCATTTATGCTCACACCTAGTGTGTTTTTAGACTTACCAAATTATATAATGCGCATCTGTGAGTGTAAACTGGAGTACCTGGAGAAAACCAACACATCCATGGGGAGAACATCAAACTCAAAAGCAAAGGCAAAGCCAGATTTGGATTCTGTCAATTGCTGTGAGGCAACAGCTCTAACCACACTTTCTGGTGTTGACCACAATATTCAGTAACCAACAACTAGTGAACCTCATGTACGCATCAGTTTATCAGCTAAATATTAGTTTCAACAACTTCTCTGTGACAACCATGAGAAGAGGAAGATGAGGGTGGGGGAGTGTAGCTATGAAGGCGATGGAGCAGAGCTCAATTTGGACATCAAACATAGAGTAAGAGATGTAAAGGCAGTGGCAAGAGGGCCCAAGATGTCAGGAAGGAGCTCTGTCCCGACTCCATTTCCAGCCCTCCCATGGGAATCCCACGCATGTTGCAACAATGTGGCAACAGACTTCATCCCATTACCCCCGAGGCTCTTTACCCTCAATCTGCTCTCGTCTCAAAAAAACTGACAACTTGACTGTGTTGAACTTGTTCAAAGGCTTTTCTGGGTTCCTGGAAAGACTGCGAGGATGAGAAATTAATCATTTCGGTGCCTTTGAAACTTTGAGGGTGGAACAAAAGACACAGGGACGTGTGAGGAAATATTTTTTTCTTTATTTCAAATTGCTGTGAGTTATTTATCTGCCAGAGTGGAATGTAGCAGCTAAAAGTGACAAGCAGCTGAATAACGCAAGAGATTAAAATCCTATCGTGCACCATTTTGTCATTTTACGAGCTCTACAGATGTATTTTAACCTTTGGACCAAACAAAATTAATCACGTGGAGTTATGTTTCACTCACTTTAGATCCTTTTATGAGCTGTGACAGCCCAAACACTCTGAAGCCATACGTACAAAGAACAGAAAAGAGGATACATGTAAGTTGCACCTCTATAATTGTATTTTGAAACTAGTTGGAGAGTCACTTGTAAGAGGAGTAGCCATTATCTCTAGCTGCATAATAAATAAAGATTGATCCAGGATGGCAAATCTTGAAGCTTTTTAATGATTGGTAAGTCATGTTTTCAAGGTTGAAATGAGCATGAAGAAGATTTCTATCTGCCAAGGTCAACGCTGTTCTCCTTCCACCCCCCCACCCCCTGGGGTGGTTACCGGGAACGTTTTGTGAGGCGATACCTGGATGATACCCTGCTCTGTTTCACACAGCCAGCGTGGCAGAATGTGACACAAGTCGTATCATTTATCATCATTTTTCAAGATGTAATTAACAGTAAATGAGGAGATGGCCCCTGCCTTTCAGCAGACAGTCTGCCCTGCACTTAAAATTACTTTTCACCAAAAGCATTGAAAAGAAAGAGGATTAGAGCTGCGAGCATATAGGTTTGAGGTTTGGCTCAGACAGAGGTGGCATTAAAGTCAGCGCTGTAATATTTCTCAACCTTGTCTCCAGGATAATACCGCTGGATATGTTTATGAGGCTGTCGGAGGTGGAAGACGACAAAATGTGCTCCTTTTTTTTCCAGTTTTCTATTTTCTTTCAGAGTAGAATATCTCTTTCTCAATGTAAAATGTATGTAAAGTTTCAAAGCCCAAGGGCCACACATGAATGAGTTATTCTATCCCACATAGTAAACGGCAGTGAGCTGTTTGGAACGCCTCGTTTGCAGTCCAGCCTTATTTTCCGGGACATGAAAAAAGACAGCGGAACCTAAACGGAAGCGTACAGACAGAAAGTGACGTAACAATGGGAAAGTAATACTGTACGTCCTCTGTCTACTTGAACATGTATTGTTCTGAATCTGTAAATCAGCAAATTGTGGTATTAATTTTTATTTAACTAAGCTCGGGAATGGGCCTTAAAGAGGTAGGAAATAAATAATAGGATGTATAAAAGAAAGCAGGAAAGGACAAAAATACTTTGAGAAAATAATTAAATATTTCACATTGATCAGCATTTTGTTTTCGATTGAGATCAACATCGATGGCTCAATATTCTAGTCTCAAGACTAACTGAGTCCAGGGCTGGTTTGGTTCAGAAAATTAAATATTAATTGTACAGATTTACAACCTTGACATTATTTATAATTTGCTAATATTTAAAGGGCTTCAAGCACGGTTTTTCCCCATAGAACCTTAGAAACATGACAGCTTCAAAAGTTTTAACTAAAATGTGTTTGCCTCAACTGTATTAAAGTGATTGTTCAGATATTTTAAGTTCTGTGGAAAGGTGATGAACACTTAATATCTTACCTATTGTAGATAGCTCTTTTAATAGTTTAAGTTTGAGTCAACAAGAGTTCAATTCTGACTGGCTTGATGGGCTAAGGGCTAGTCCAAGTAGTGCAAAAACCAAATGGGACTGCTGCCATTCTAAAACAACTTAAATTTCATACATTTCATGCGATCACTAAAGTATACATTTTTTACACCATCATTAGTCATTATTTGATTATTTGCATAAAATTCTGTAGTTATTTGCAAGTCCAAATAGTGTTGGTACTTCCTCCAAGAATGTCATAATATTCCTGCCAGAATAACTGCATGATGTGACATTAAAGACAATGAACCATTTTATAAAATAGTGTTTACACGAACAGCTATAATTATTTTTAAGGTTAGAGTTGCTTTAAGATGGTAGAAATCCACTTTAGTCCCACTCAAGCTAGCTGTTAGCTTGTCAATCATTTAAACCAATTAAATGAATGACATCTATCCAAAATCAGGAATCAGCGGGTGTCATAATTGTCTTGTCTTTTTATTATGAAATTGATCAAATCTACTGGCACTCGTCAATTTTATGGAAAAAAAAATTCTAATACAACAACATTTCACCTGTTCTAGGTGTATATTTACGAACATGAGGGGTATGACTGAAACACTGTCCTTTCTTACAGTGACACGTAAATTCACCTGAAACAGTCAGTGATTCATTTTATCGAGATCTGCTCCGATAATGAGATCTATGTTTAATGCCGGTGACCAGTCTTTCTAATGACAGAGCCAGTGATTTACGGATGTCACCTGCACCTTGATGAACATGTCACCACGGCAACTGACAGCCTCAAGCGGCGTCACCGCTCACGTGGCGCTCACCTGATTTACCGCGGTGATCGCTCCGCTTGTCCTCATCATTTTTTAAAAGCTCCTGAAGTGTCATTTCCTGCGCTATGCTCGACTTGAATCTGAGGAAATGAAGCCTGAGTGAGGTGAATTATTACCCACGGTGACTTTTAGATTAACTGCGACCATTACGGTATGCAGAGCGGCAAATAAAGCACCAACTTGGGTGGTGAACAGACTCCCAGTGTATTTGTGCCCCTTGAAAAAAAAAAAAAGAAGGAAAAAAGAAAAGGAAAAACACCGCCCTAATTTGTCAGTTAACCTCAAATGTCAAGGTGAACTGCAGAGGTTAAATGTAAATTTAGAGGCGTAGAAAACATGCTCTCGTGACCCCAATCTGTACAGTTCACGGTCTTTGTTTAGATTTGCTTTTTAAATGGGTTATCCCTAATTACAAGTGACCCTCAGGCTGAAATGCTTGGTTAGTTTATTGTGTTACCAGTCCACCATGCAAGGGTAGGTGTCTAATCAAATGCCACAGTTCACTTGCAAACTTAGTGACCTGCATCATTCCAGTTTACTGTAGGAGGGGGCTCCAAAGGGGGAGCACTCCATTAACGTGATGTACGGCGGTTAAAAAAAATAAAACACTCGCACAGTCTCTGAAATGGGATCCATGTAGTCTCACTAGCAGATAATACATGGAAGGCTGTAAAGAAGATTTCATCCCTCAGAGTGTGACTGAAAAAAGGAGCGAACAGAATGAAGCATGGAGCAAAATGGAGCTCAAATCCCCCTGAGAATAATATGGAGATCTGCCTAACATAAGATCCTTGTGGTAATGCAATTTAAGTTGGAAGGAAAAAAATGTCAGGGTAATCTCATCAGTCCGTCAGAGAGAGGGATGTCAGACATAGCCTGTGGCGAGCCTCCAGCAGGGCCGCTTCCATCCTTCACAGTGCACCGCTCTGTCTCCTCTCCCCTGTCTTCCCTCCCTTCTTTTTCTTTTTTCTTTCCATCTCAGAGCCAAGCCACCGCTGCATTGTCCCACTGTCCTCTGTCAGTTCTTGTAGCTGTGCGGATTGTGCAACCTAACCCAAATCCTGGGGATAAGCACAGTGCCACGTCAGAGGCAAAAGGTCGTGTAAACAAAGATTTGCATGAAGGGAGAAAAGCGAGAGGAGAAAAAATAAAAAATAAATACTTGCTTTGTCAAAACCTGACAGATCACGCCTCAGGTAGCATATGCAGAATGTCATGAGGTCGTTGCTGAATGAATATAAGATACTTTGCATAGGAAAGGTGATGAAAGAAATCATTCTCTCTGTCACATGTTTCCTGGTCATATGGTGGTAGGATCTGTAAATCACTGGACCCTGTAAGCTCCAGGGCATAGAGGAGAGGGCACAGAAATCTAGAAAGTAGTGAAAAAGGAGAGAACTCAAACCACTTTAAGGTCACGAGCCTGCTGGGGAGAGCAACTGAACAGGGACAAAACCTCAGCAGGGATGAGATGATGTGAAAATCATTCAAACAAGCGGCGTCTACGAGGGATTATCTTTTACAGAATAACAAAAAATACTTATTAAAAGCCCAAATTTAGAATCTCACGCGGTTGTTTGAATATCCTGATTGTAGACTTAATGGTGAAGATGGGAACCCATAACTGCTGTCAGCAATTTTGAGGACATTGGAGGGTGTGGAAAGTGGCTGTGCACCATGTCAGAGTGGAAGATAAGGCCAGATTGTGGTGTATTGATTTTAGATAGACATCTACTCTCCAACACAAGCTGCTGGTCTGTTCTTAAACATTGGAAAAGACCTGGTAGGTTTGGATTTATTTCTTGTTGATCTAATCTGTTATTTGAATGTTTGGCAGGAGCAGTTATAGTGCAGCCGCCTTTCATATACAAAGGGGACTTCACGGTGCATCACCAAAATGAACAAGTCAGACTGCCACGCTGTAGTGCATGCAATAATTAGGTTTGTCTAATAGTACAGAGAAAAACTAGAATTTGTAGTTGACTGTTGAAGAAAATATACAACTCCAATTCCAAAAAAGTTGGGAGGTTGTGTAAAATTGCAAAATGCACTCATTTGCAAATCTCATAAACCCATTTTTTATCCACAATGGAACATAGTAAACATATTAAATGTTAAAACTAAAAGAATGTACCAACATAACTCAAGAAAAAAAGGACAGGGTCATGTTTCCCACAGTGAAGCATCCCCACTTCTTTTAACAACAGTCTATAAAACATCTAGAAACTGAGGAAAACAGCTGCTGGAGGTTTTGGAGGGGAATATAGTCCCATTTTTTTCTGTCTTATGGTGTGTCAAATGTTTTTGTTTGTCAGAGGTCACTGCAGGCAGGCCAGTTCAACCTTTGTGTCTTTCCAGATGTGTAAGCTGCTCATGTTATAGGCACTAATGCACCCACATACCATTAAAGAGGCAGACTTCTGAACTATTTGCTAATAATGGTCCCTCTCCTCTTTAGTATGATGGTTGTTGGATCCATGTATTCTAAAAAGAATTCCAAATTTCTAATTGTACAGTTTTCTGCTTTGCTTCAGTCCATTTTAAATGAGCTTTGGTCCAGAGAAGATGGCTGCGTTTCTGAGCGGTGTTCACTTATGGCTTCTTCTTTGCATCATAGAGCTACAACCATCATTTGCAGATAGTACGGTGAACTGTGTTTACAGACAGTGTTTTGTGGAAGTGTTCCTGACCCCATGCATTGATGTCCAGAACAGAATCAAACCTAATTTTAATGCTGTACAGTCTGAGTGGTTGAAGATAACGGGCATTCAGTACTGACTTTCAGCCTTGTCCTTTGCACACAAAGATTTCTCCAGATTCTTGAGATCTTTTGATGATATTATGATGGGATACTCAGTCTCCTCAATGTTCTGTTGAGGATCATTATCCTGAAATTGTTCCACTATTTAGCTTGCAGATTTCCACAAACTGATAAACCACTGCCCGTCTTTACATCTGAGAGATTTAGCCTCTTACTAACTTGTTGCCAATTAATCAAATAAGTTACAAAATGCCACTTACTTTTACAGCTTTTGTGTCTGTCCCATCTGTTTTGGATTTTGTAGCTGCCATAAAATTCCAAATTACATTTTCTTTCTCTAAAAATAGCCCAATATCTTAGTTTAAACATTTGATATGTTTACTATGTTCTATTGTGAATAAAATAAGGGTTTATGAGATTTGTAAATCACTGCATTCTTTTACACAACATCCCAACTTTGTCAGAATTGGGGTTGCATATGGCTAAAGCCCTGTTCACCTGTGTTGTCAAGGTGATAGTCAGGACTATTTTTGCCACACAGTGGGTGCAACCCCAGTGCAAGATGCTGGCAATATCATCAAGTGCAGAATCTCTATTATGGACTCGAACTGGAATCACAAGGCTGAAAGCCGTGCATGGACTGCTGCCATCTGCCAGCAATCATTTGCATGAACGTTTTCACTAATATTGTTCTATTTTTGTGAACTTTGAACTTAACAAAGCAGTTTTATTCCTGGCAAACTTGAACAGAGTATTGCTCAAACTGTTGACCTTAAACATTTGTGTCTTTATCGGGAAATGGGTGCCGCAGATTTTTAGGACAAGTTTTATTTCATGCAGACAAAGACTCCAATATTTCTGCACAGTCAGGCTGTTAAATCTCTATATGACAACGACCCAAATGACTCACAGGATGGAGGGGTGGGTCAGTAACTCATGACCTTTAGCGACCCTTTTAGTGTGATCAATATAATGACTTAGAAGTCTGGAACTCCCAACTGACAATCAGAATTGAGCAAACCTTTTGAATGAGAGGTGAAACGACTTCAGGAAACAAGAGAAGAAGTCCAGTTGGTTTCTGTTTAACCCCTTAGGATTTACATTTCTGAATACCCCTTTCTTTGTGGGAACCCGTTGATAAAATGTACCCCTTTTCTTTCAGCTTTAAACTTAACTGTAAGAAACTGAAGGCTCATCCTTTATCCATAACGACTGATGGCTCATACCCACAGATCGGGGTCTCAATAAACCCCACAGGAGTGTACTCTATCCAGAGAGTGAGTCGAAATCTCAGCATGCAGGACAGTGGCAACAAGGAGGATACAAGTGGAGTGGTAGCAGCCTGGGGGTAATTGTTAATATTTTGTGACCTTTCTTACTTTTCTGTCTGACCATCACATGTGGGTAGAGCCGAAATCACTGCACAGAAGTTGTCTTTATTGTGCACAAGTGGAAGTTTGATCAGATCGTATTGTGCCAAAACTGACCCCTTTTCAGACAGAATTTAAGCATGGTTTGCTTTCTGACAACAAAATACAGAAAATTACGTGAGTGAAAGCAGCTTTATTGGGAATTTGGCCATGCTAAGACAGGGTATAGGTTAGAAAACATCTGTAACTCTTACGATAATTCCAGTTTAACACAGCTTTTCCTTCTCACCAGTCTCTGACCTAACTCATCTGTGTGTGTGTTTTAGTCTGAGTGTCCTTGGCCCAAATAAAAAGCAGTACATGTCAAGGTGGATGCATGTATCATGGTAATCAAATCTTTTTTTTTCATTTGTTTTACTGTGTACCTCTGTACTGCTGTCTACTACACTGTAACAGTCTGCAGTCTAAATGATGAACAGCAAGTAACTAGAAAGTTGTTTTGTTTTTTTCCTTCAGGTCACTTCAAACATCCTACTTCCTGACATCTTCTTCATTCATAAGCTGTGCTGCACTTTGCCGACAAACCTTGTACGGCAACAAGTACCAACAGGCCCGCGCAAAACAAAACCAGACCTCTGAGGTTAAGAAACGGAGAAGGCACTGCGGTTTTGTTGTTCCCTCGCCCTCGCTTCATGTCCTCATTTATTCAAAGCTGTAAAGCAGCAGACCGGTGCCATCAATCTCAATCGGCCTGCACTTCCTGCGCCGCTTCTGATTGGACGTAATGATCTCCGGCTGTCAGTCCTCGCACTGATATGTTTCTCCCTGTGACCCATCTGCTTCCCTATTCTGCCATGAGCCGCCGGGGGAGGGGTGGGGGGGGAGCTTAACGCGAACACACAGGCGGGATCCTCCCACGCTCCGTTCGCTCCACACTACCGAACAATCCGCTACCACCATCGTTGCCATCTCTTGCTGTTTTGTGAAATATCATTACGACCCACGTGAAAAAGGGCCTTTTTTTCATTAATACATTTGTGGAAGTTATTCATTCATCTGTTTTAGTTTACTAATGAGAGCAGTAACTTTTTTTTTTTTGGAAGAACCAATCATAGAACGCTGTAGATGGATCCTATTAGGGGAATATTTAAGTGTAAGTAACCCCGATGGTCTAAATCTTTTGAAATGGGGATTTAAGGAAAGATTATGAACAATTAAGATCTACAGCAAGTAATATATTAATTGTTCATAAAGTTTCCAAAGAACTCCACTTAAAAAGATCTAGGCTATCATTTTAATTATGTTAGTACTTCTGTTGCAAATATAATAGATGAACAACCCAAGAAGTTTCACTGATGTCCTCAGTATTTTTGATGCTGCATAGCTCGTTAATTAAACCCATTTTCTTTGAATTTGCTGCAACTGTGGTCAAGTTACATTCTTTTTCTTTTTTTTCTTTTCTAAGTGTGCAATGAGAAATGCTTGGCTCTCAGTTGACTGCCAAGCAAAGCAAACCCTGTGTAAATCTGGCTAAAAGGCTTTTGCAAGAGGATCAGATAGCAGTCATGTTCCTGAGATTAGGAGGGGGAGAAAATGACTCGGTTAAGAGGCCAAATCTGTGTAAACCAAACCCCAAAGAAACACACATTAACACTGCAAGAACATCACGTGCAACAGCGAGGAATTAGTGGAACAACAGCACTCGGATCTCGATAAGGACGCCGTTGAGTCAGATGATACCACTTTTTTTTTTTTTTCCCAGAGTTTCTACTTGGGATACAGGAGCAGACACTGACTGTCTAACTTGAACACAAAATGGAGGATCACAGAGCGTTGCATTTCGATGTGAATTTACGCTGCATCTCCGATTACTTGTCTATAGTAGAAAGTGCTGAATTTGGAGTAAAAGCAGGAGTACTGTAGAGTGTGACGATACTCTGTGATCCTTGGAGAAAATCTAATGTTGCCGTTCTTCAATTCACCGAGCTCAAGAAGAAGAAACGTGGTCTGCATTGTGAAAACACGTAACATGAATATCCTGATGGTATTTGCATATATATACAGCAATGTCAGAGTGAATAAACAGCTTAAATGTAATGCTTTTTTCTAAATTTACCTAATAGAGGGATGGCCAAAATCATTGACAAATTGTTTCTTTTACCAGTAACACTTAAAGAGACAATCCAGTCATCTTTGAAGAGATGTTCTGTCTAATAGTTAGTAGTTAGTAACTTATCAGCCGTGACATCAGTCATGGAGCACAGAATATGGAGAAAGAGGCCAAAGTCTTTGTCCAGGCTAGGCTAACGGCTAGCCAAACAAGTGCCAGTTTTTTCTTGCTTTTCAGACTTACAAAATCAACTTTCTCAAAAATGACCCCTAATCTACACTTTTGTTGGAAAAATTATTCCCTTCACTGGAATTACAAGGCGTTCCGATGGTCAGCGTTGGCAGTAGACTGATGGCATTGGACCATTTGATAGCATATAGTTACCACTTTGGTTAAAAAAAGTTGTCGCCTTCTCCTTTCCCACCTACAGTATCAGATACCAGCTGTAGCTCAATATATCATTGGTCAGATCAGAAGCTGGCTTCGTTGCGGAGATAGCCTCCCACTCACTGCTTAATTCATCCATTTTTATGGTTCAACCTCTTTTGAGACATCATGCTGTGGACACTGAATGTCAGGGGGAAGCTTGTTTTGCTGGAGCCTTTGGGCAAACGTGTGTTCCTGTTAGACAGCAAATGTCATAAGCATCTTTACAGGTCTTTGCGGATACTTTTTTCAAAAGAATCAAGCCGGTTTGTCTCTCGGCATGATGCAAATCTTTATCAAAATGTCTCATTTCCAGCATGTAGGCTGCAGTTTGGAGGTTGATTCTGATTGTAAAATGACTCTGAATATGGTTACTTGCAGGAAGCAGAATGGAAGAATGGTTGGGTAATCAACAGACTTACACAAGTAGTGGGCATCTGGTGAGTCAGATGCAAAAAATATATCTTAAAAGGCACAAGAAAAAAATGTAACATGTATTGGAGGTTAGTAAAGCACAAGAATGACATTTTAAATATATTGCATTTCAAGTAGTCATTGGATGTACATCTACAACTGATTAAGTTTCGAAGCCAATCCATTTCAAGATGGCTAAACAACTAATTGACCAAGAGACAAAAATGGCTACAACTCTGTCATTTTTACAGATATTGAGCTAAAATTTGGCATGTTAGTAGCTGGGACTGATCCCCAACTTATACTCTGAGGGCTAACTGATCGTGCAACATCATAAATGGATCTACCCCAGTGAATTTTACAGGTACTGAGCTAAAATTTTGTGTGGTAGCAGCTGACGGTCATTTACAACAAATAATGTACTGCAAGCTCCAATAGAACAAGTGAATATTTTTTGTACAGTGCCGAGGTTTGCTATATGAATAAACTGAATTGAAATCTGCAGTCTTAAGAAAAGAAAATGAGCAAAACCAAGCTGTATTCAATCAACCCCAAGACAAGCTGCTCAAGGTATAGTGGTTCTGCAAAATAAAAGCTTTTGGGATCCTTCTTTTTTTTATTATTATTTAACCCAGTCCATTGTTTCGGTGTGTTAAAGTACGAGTGCATGTTTGTGTGCATGGTTGCAGGAGGGGAACTTCTGATGATCAAAGCTAGTAGAAGTTTGTGCTCAGCAGGTAGGAAAATGTGTTTTGTGTGCTTGAAGGAAGTGCAATTCACTTTGAATACACACCCTTAAATTATACAACGTGATTCCACCATATGGACATCCCTGTAAGGAAGAAAAAAAAAAGTAGTTAAAGAAACAGAGAGAAACAAGAAAGAAAGCAAAGCAAACAAGCCAGAGGCATGTATCTGAAGCTCATCCCCTGTGTGGTTTTATTAATATGAACAAACAGCGTCCTGTGTGAGTGTGTGTGTGAATAAAAAATGTTGTTCCAGGGTATCTAGTAGAAGTCTTTGGTCCCCCAGACGCTCATCCCTGGAGATGCTGCGGCTTTGGACGAGCACAAAGGTTGACACAGAGAGAATATGTTACAGCCAATAAAGGACGGGGGCTGACATGAGCGCTTCATAATTCATCAGATCTCACCCGAGAAATAAAACAGCCGTCCCTGTCAACAGCATTTAATCCACATGCCGTGTGAGTGAAGATGTCAACAATCTGTCAGCTCCGTTTGACGCTCTGCTCGTCACGGCTTCGGCCAAACACCTGCACGGTCCGAGGGGGAAAAAGGGGATGTGGGGTGAGGCAAGTAAAAACTTAAAGGCTTAGGATTCCTGGGGAATGCAGATCACCCGCATCTGATGCTGAGAAACTGACTGGGTCATAGCCCGTTTTGATAACGTTACGCATAATCTCAGGCGATATTGTGAGATGTCACGCTCAGAGCATGTGTTGTGAATAATTCGCAGCTGCTAGCACATCAAACCTTAGCACGAT
Organism: Kryptolebias marmoratus; assembly: GCF_001649575.2. Taxonomy (NCBI): domain Eukaryota; kingdom Metazoa; phylum Chordata; class Actinopteri; order Cyprinodontiformes; family Rivulidae; genus Kryptolebias; species Kryptolebias marmoratus. The sequence continues at coordinate 9,050,369 of NC_051450.1, read as the reverse complement.
ATCTGTAAAACTGACTGTGCTGGAGCCATGTTTGTGTTAAGGTCAATGAACTGTGGCAGCCATCTTGAATTGGAATGACTCCAAAAGTTAATGAGTTGTAGCTGCATATCCAGTGATTAGTTCCTAAAGGTTTCATTCAAATCTGTTCAGTGGTTCATGAGATGTTTTGCTAACAGACAGATATGGTGAACTTTAGTACTTTATGCTAAAGTTTTAGGCAATGATTCTGAGCAATGATTTTGATGCGTGTGTTGAGAATGACTCACAGCTACAAAAACAGCAGATTGAAGCCCAATATCTGCAGAATTGACTGAGCCGTGACCATTTTCTGTGTTTTCTAAGGTCCAATAGCTGTGGTAGCCATCTTCATTTGGGTTGGCTCCAAAAGTTAAACAGCTGTAGAGAAATATCAAGTGATTAATTCCTGAACATTTCATTCAGTTTTGTCCAGTGGTTCATGAGTTATTCTGCTAACAGACAAACAAAGTTAACTCTAAATGGTTAATGGCAAAATTTTAAACAAAGATCTTGTTAGATCTGTTTGAGCTCAGAATATGTGCTGGTGATCAGTCTCAGCTACCGCCACGCCAAATTTTAGGTCAATATTTGCAAAACTGAATAAGATGTAGTCCTTTTTTGTGTTTTTAAGGTCAGCTGGTTGTGGCAGCCATCTTGAATGGGGTTGACTGCAGAAGTTAATCAGTTGTAGACGCACATCCAATGATTACTTTCTGCATGTTTTCTTCAAATTTGTCCAGCGGTACATAAGATATTTTGCTGGCACACAAACCCAGGCTTTCGCCCACACACAGACACAGGCAAAAACATTATTGTCTGTCTCCGCCTTTCCACAGAGGGCAATAACAAATAGATAAATGAGAAAAAACACCCAACGTGGCAGCAGTGGCACTCCTTGTCTATTTTTGTGCTTTTACTGTCACAGCCTCAGGTGGGTTTTACCGCTGCACTTCAAAATCCCCCCCATTTCCACCGAATGAAATTCAGCTATCAGGTTTGGTCACTTTTTTCCGCTCACAAGTGAAACATGAACTCCCTTCTAAAGAGCACTCTGTCCCCAGAGAGATGGAATAAGCCTCGTTAGATAATTTGCCTTTCTGGTCTCTTTGCTATCATCATCTGGCATGAAGGGATCGCTGAGCGACCGAGTCGGTAAACACCGGCCTGCTGTCTGCAGTTTACTGACTGCATGTCACATGATTTGTGATTTGTGAGCTTTAAAGCTCACTTTTTTTTTTTTTTCCACTGTTGGAGCCAATTCCTGCAAAGTTGTTTAGTGCAGAACTGTGCTTCCGCAGTTACTTTAATGAGTTTTGTAAACGGCTATTGATTTTTACTCGCACACCTTCACTAACGCCTTCAATCTGAACTTGTTTCTTATCGCCAAATTGTGTCTGACATGTACAAATGTAGTTATGAGTCATCACCGGTGTTGCCATGAAAAATCTACATCACTGGAGCTGGTTTTTACAGCTGGAGAGGTAGCTTTGTAGTTTAGATGTTTTGAAGAAGGGTTCAGTGGGAAGGTTATGAACATTCAGTATCTCACCTGTTGTAGATAGCTACTGAACTGCCCAACTTTGGAGAAATAAAGTTTAATTCTCACCAGATTAACAAGCTAACTGTACATTATATGCATCAAATTTTATGGTTAACGATAACAAGAAAAATGAGGCAGCAGCAGCTAGTTGTAGCACTTCCTGCGTAGCTCAAAGCACTTCTGACAGGTGTTATAACGTTTTTGCTGGAATATATATATATATATATATATATCACATGAACCACTAGGAAAGGTTTTTTGATTAAAGTTGTTTTAAGATGCTAACAACCTATTTTGGTCTTGGCCCTACTCTGACTAGCCATTAGCTCGTAAGTAGGGACAGAATTAAACTACTTTTGTTCCAAATTAAGGCCGTTCAAACTGCCAACTGCAACAGGTCAGAAATTATTTGTTCACAACTTTTGTACAAAAATCCGTTTCAACTAGCGCTTTAAGAGAGAATATGTAAAACAGTCTGTTTAACAAGTCATATAAAGAAATTTACTTATACATTTTTATTTTATGTAAAAAAACGAAATTCAAAAATCTAACAATGAGGATCACAGGAAGAACATTTTTTAAAGTTTAAAGCAGGTGTGAGTTTGAATATATGATGTAAAACTATGGACTGGGATAAAGGTTTGAAGAAATTAAGAAACTTTATTGAATAATTACAATGGACATTAATAAGAACTTGCAAAAGAATACAATGCAACTTTGTTTACGGTTGCTTTTGTATTTTGTGTTTGCTTTACAGAAAAGCACCTAACAAGATGCATCTTCTTTTACAATTAAGAAAGTTTATTTATTGAGTATAATTTAGTTTGACCTTTGTATTTCACTAGTAACTACTGATATTGATACACTGAGATGAGTAAAACAAAACAAAATAAAAGTTTAAATGAGCAGAAATCAGTATCTAAAGCAGATTTCAAAACTAAAAAAAAAATCTAAGTAAATTTAGTTTTTTTTTTCATAAAAAAATGATTTTTTTTAAGACGTAGTAAACATGGATGTTATTGGATCCATTTTTATTATTTTTCTTGCAAATACAAAATATTGGAGCTCTTGGTGTTTACTATGTGTGCAGAAGATAACAGCCTGTTTGCACAGGGGGAAAAAAAACAGCATAATTGCATAAGTGTTTCAAAGGCACGGGAGTGATTTTTTTTTTTAAGCTGAGATTGAGTGGTATTACCCTTTAACCTGAAGTGTCCGTGTTCAGTTTCTATGCCAACCGAAGAAAAAATCTTGACAGGCTACCATCTGTGTGGGGTTTATGTTTGCTGCTGAAGAATTGTCGCCTGCTGCCTCTAACTATTTTGTTTACCTTTCTTTAGACGTCAAAAATACTACGGACATATGACAGTTACACTCGTGTAATTCCTGGACATCTCAGTCCGAAACAATGTCTTGGCCTCGCTTTTTTGTGATTTCACATTTTCTGAAATCACTTCTATTCTAGCATGCCTTTTATAGAAGCCCAGTGCTCAAAACGTTCTGGATTTTATCGACGTCAATAAAGTTCTTTCATATAAAATTGGGCATATGAACTTTTAACCTGCACTGATGTATGGATATGAAATTGAAAACAAAAATACAATCTAGTGCAATTTCATTGGTTGAATCTTAAGAGCATCACACTCACATTCTGATCAGATTTTAGTGTAATCCATCCATCAGCAACATGAAGAAAAACAAAACACCTATTATCATATGAAGTCTTCTAACATGACATCTTACAGCCAGTTTAGACTCGGTGTAGTTAAAACTAATTTAAACCAAGTTTGAAGCAGAGACCTCTGTTCGTCTGTTTTTTAAGAAAGAAAAAAAAAAGGTTCTTTCAGATCACAGTTTCTCCTTTAGTTTCCTGCAGCTCTTTTTTAGTGCTTTCTGGTTTTGTAGCATGTAATTTGGGCGACTGAAATGGCGGCGGTACGATCTAAAGCAACAGTCAGCTTGGAGGGGAGTCAAGTAGCTGCAGGTATGGATTTTTTTTTTCTTTGCAACCGGAGAAAAATTGAGCGGCAGAAGAAAAGTTCATCTCAAAAAGGGTCAACATGCAAACAAACTGTTCAGGATGGAGCCAAATGGGTTCAGAGTTTAGCCCATTTGGCTCTGAATGAGATAGGACAAGTACGATGGATGGATGGAAATTTAGTTACAGATTGGGACATGCACTACACTTCAGACATACTGTACTCATTCTTGTATGATAGTGCTTGACATTTGAAGATCAGAGTTTGAGTCCTATGTAATAGTTCATTACTTTTTTAACCAATCTTGGTGTAGGTGTGGCACTTCTAGGTTTTCTTCGAGCATTCAATTAATTTGGCTTGTTGCCAACAACGCCACCTGGGATTATCACCCAGGAATTAATGAAAGGACACAAGTCCGGTTTAGCAATCAGCAGCAGACAGGGTTCAAGTCAATAATAATTTATTGCCAAAGATAAAAGTGCCTGTACATAAACAAACGAAAAAAAAGAAAATACACAAAATAACCCCAACTAGGCTTACCGGTGGGCACGACCAGGTCCTGGATGATATAGGCTCCAAAACAAGAAAAAATCAAAACCAACACCCGTGAAGTCACTCACTCTCTGAAATGCCCTCCACCTATTTGTGTTATTCACGGCACAACCACACCAAAAGGGACGCCACATCCAGGCCCGAGCGCACCACCGGCGGTCCTTTAAAGAAAGTAAACATAAAAAACCAATTGTTAAAATACAGGCAATAAAAGAGATATATAAATAAGAGTACAGATAAAAATAATTAAAAGTCCCTGTGCGCGACCAGCCTCCCAGCCCGAATGGAGCGCACAGCCGCTCCTCGTTATGGTCTTCGGGGGGGGGTGTCCCACACGCCGGTCTCCTTCGACCACCTCGCAAGCGGTAATTCAGTCAGGGCAAAGCAGCAGCGTTAAGGTCGGTCGAGATTCCTAAATAAGAAGAACAATTTAAAACCAAAAAAATAAAAACAAGATTCGTCACTGAATCCACCTACCGATCAGGCTACGTTCTCCTCACTTGCACCCAATTGGGACTCTCAAATGTCCGCACTTATTGGAGGAATCGCTCCACTCCCGGCCAACCGTGGAGGTGAATACGCCCGTACGTTTCTGCTGATCAAAGGCTGTATAACTACAATATTCGAGCAGCTGTAAATGCGCAGGCAGCCAACCTCACCTGTACTCGGCACAAAGACGGCTCACCACGGAAGCGCGCGACGTGTCAACAGCAAAACAACAAGTGTCAGTCTGCAGATCACCTCGGCTTTTATACCGAGCGCCCTGGCGCAATTGGCTCACTCGCAATCACCCTGCCAGCAGGTGCAGCCTCCATCTTCTTCCTGCCACATAGGCATACATTAATTTGTCTAAACTCGATTTAGATTTCAACAAACTTTCACCTTTTGGCCAAATTTAGCCCAATTCTACACTAGCTGGCTTCTGGACTAGAAAGGTTCATTGGGCGCTCATACCCACATAAAGCCATTTTTTGATTGGCCAGTCTCAGCACAACTTGCTGAGCCCCAATTTGACCCCACGGTCTCATAACTGAGTGTCACCTCGATGTGTCACAAAAGTCACAAAACACTCACCATTCTTTGCCATGGTTGTCAAAAATGCCGTGGCCGAGTCGAGGCCACCTTCCCTCTGCTTTTCGGAGCCTGTAAATAGAGTCCACTTGGCCAAGCTCCCTTTGAACTCTGTCAGCTAAAAAGCACGGAAACATCTGCTTTTCCTCATAGTACCATGGTTTATGTATTTCCATTTTATAGGATATAAATGTGTGTGTGTGTATTAAATTGACATGGTAGTAGTCAAGAGACAGTTATAACACATACTCCAAAAACTAACAGGTCATGTGTAATTGTGCATAATGTTAAATTCCATGTTTAACCAAAACATCTATAATACTATTATTTCACAACATAAGATAGTCTTATGGTGTCAAATGCAACAGACGACATGCATTCCTTCAAGGAATGCTAGGCTTTCCATTTTTAATAACCTTTTATGTTTGTACAAAAAGCAGGTTTTGAATGCATAAAGATAAAGCTAAATCTGTTTGATTGTCCAGAGTGACAAAAAGGGTTTTTTAGGTAAAAAATGACCATATATAGTATATATATGTATATATATAAATAAACATTTATATGGGCACTCATACCCATATAAAGCCATTTTTTGATTGGCCAGTCTCATCACAACTTGCTGAGCCCCAATTTGACCCCACGGTCTCATAGCTGAGTGTCACCTCGATGTGTCACAAAAGTCACAAAACACTCACCATTCTTTGCCATGGTTGTCAAAAATGCCATGGTCGAGTCGTATATATATATATATATATATATATATATATATATATATATATATATATA
>NC_051450.1:8986227-9044399 GCF_001649575.2 Kryptolebias marmoratus | reverse complement strand
ATATATATATATATATATATATATACATATACATATATAGAGAGAGAGACAGAGTGAGAGAGTGTGTGTGTGTGTGTGTGTGTGTGTGTGTGTGTGTGTGTGTGCGCGTTGTCTTTGAGCTGTGGATTAATTTAGCCTGATGCTGTGTTTTGTGTAGACAGATGTTTACAATAAGTCATCCAGTGCCCTAGTCGTGACCATGTTTGCAACTGTCAAAGCACATCCAAACAACTTAAACAGCCTCTTAAAGAATCTTTCTTTTATAATGAGCTATTTGGCGAGCTTTAAGCTGTTTGATTGTTGTAAATTAGCATAGCAGAAGTACATAATTGATGGAGTTGGTCTGCAATTACCTGTCACATATGTTTGATGAGAAGCATATGGCTTGATACGCTATCACTGTTTTAGTTTGTTTAAAAGGGTTGTATTTAATTGTTTCCTTTTAGATTAGAAAGGCAGGGCTGAACAACAGCTGAGCAGCATTTAACTGATCTGCCTGGCTGTATATATATTAACTTCATACAAGCCTCTTTAATAGAAGGAGGGTTTCAAATTACATTGGTTTGATTGTATTATGTGGTTTGTGAATGTTGTTTCATTGGCACATCCTACACAGCATAGTTCCATCTATGATATCTATTTATAAAAAAAAATTGGAGGCTCAAGTATTTTAAAGGTCTTCCTTAGAAGGCTGCAAGAAGCTAGTCTTTAAATTTGAGTAGCAACTTTGGAAAAACCGTTAAACAAAAGAGACTCCATAGCAGCATCTTGTGCATTGCTGTTGCAGCTAATAAGAGCATGTTTTGTAGTTATATTTCCAAATATCTGGAATTTATAATTTTGAAGACTTTCCTGGGTTTGGGTAATTAGCCAAAATCCATAATGTTCAAATGTTCATACAGGTGGCAATTAAAAAGTCTCTAATGGCAAAGGTCCTCCAACAGACCAAAAACATGCATCTTTAATTAACTGTCGACTCTAAATTGCCCAGAGGAGTGCCTGTGTGTGTCTGCATTGTGGTTTGTCACTATGCGGCCCTGTGATGGACTGACAACTCGTCCTGAGTGCACTCTCACCCACTGACTGGTCGAAAAGGGCGCCAGTTTCCCATGACCCTGAACAAGATCAAACGGGTATAGAAGATGGATGGATGGAAGTTTTATTAGAAGGCAGGGGTTTTAATCCAGTGCTGGAACTGAGGTTAGAGGCAAATGTCTTTCTAGAAAGAAAGCAGTTTGATTCTGAGGAGGTCAGCTAAAAGGTGACTAATAGTGTGGTCTATGAGATTGAAGACAAAAGGAAAAACAGGATTAGATCAAAAACTGTTTGACATTTTAGAAAAACTTACAAACTAGAATGAGACTGACGGCAGAAGGTTTTACCATCTGGCTGAGGTTGAAAGCCCATAACTGAAGCACGGTTCATATGACTGAACAAGTAGACCAGGAGTATCAGAACATGAAATGGGAGCAAATTGGCTTTAGTAAAAGTGGAATACCAGTGAGAAAAATTGGGATTATGCAGTATTTTTTCATGGATTTCATTTATATCTATTTTGAAGTTTAAGTGTTGCATCAAGTAAATCTTGAGCAAAAGTCAAAACTTAAACAAAAAATAAATCAAACAAAACAGACATGGACAAATGCCCTCTTTTGTGATATTGTCGTTTAAGGTTCATTCATACACTACTTTTTTTAATATAAAGTACAGCCATGTACTGGATGATATTGTCCATACTGCCTTGTGGCAGCTTTATACAACCTGATGTATTCAACACAAACTAGTTAATGAAATGTACATGGTGTGCAGTTTTTAAATATCTGTTTTATAACAGTGCCATCTTGGATGGTGCCCAGATTTAAGGAATTTAACACTGTTGGAATATGACTATACCAGCACGCCTAGAGGGAGCAGCTATATGGAAAAAAACTACTTTAAAAAATTTGAAACCCAACATCCAGATTAGCTAAGAAACAACTTGTAGCCCAGTGATCCAACATGTGCAAAATTTGTCTGCCATCAAACCTAGAGATTGATGAGGTACAACAGCCAGGGGGAGCCAGAATGACAGGTCAAGGGTAGATGCATCATCATCTTCACCATATGAGTATGGGTACCAAGCCCCACTGAATATCCCTGATGGATGCAAGGACAGCTGACCTGAGACTGAAGATTGTGACCAAGTTAAACATCTGTGACCTCTACCCCTTTGTCAAGGTAAAATGATAAGGTTTCCTCTGAAGGTCTGCTAGAAGATGTGAATGCAGCACTACTAACTATCACTATAGCTACTGGCACCATTGCCAAAACCAATAGGCTGCTATACACAACAGCAACAGTGATCTTTGAAATAAATGGCTATAAGATGAAGACCCTAACCCCTCCCATAGTGGAGGAATCTCAGGGCAACACAGAGAGAAATCAGCCAGCTATTAGAACAACAGAAAAGTGCAATGACAAAGGACCCTTCAAGAAAATACAGCAACTTGTTCATACCTTAGATTATAGAGATTGCTGAAAATGCCACTATCCAACTGAAGAAATATTTCTTGAGCTTCTTGTGTTCCTTCTTCTTGATGTTACAGTCACTCAGGATCGCTACATCTATCATTACTGCCCTCTTCTAAAGTATGTCAACCACCACATTTTCTGGGTGGTTAGCCATCACCTGTTTGTCAGACTTTGTGGACAAGTCTGTCGAGCTAAAACGTAAACAAACCTAGAGTAAAAATAGAGTAATGCTAACAAGTGGAGCAACCGGACTGTTGCCTCTAAAAAGTTGACATTTTGCTGTCAATAAATCAGGCAATGCTCCTAATTTCCTTCACTGGAACTAATTTAGCCCAAACTAGGAAAAAAAACAGCTTCATGCCAAATATTTACTGGTTAAATTGTCCATGATGTTGCAGTAAAACAGTGTACATTGTGTGCATTTACCTAAAATGAAATACATTTTACTTATCATTGTTCACTAGCATGCTTTTTGCTCGAGTTTCAACCTTAATTTAAAACTAGACAAAGAAAATCATTGAGGCCCATTTAATATGTCCACACTACAGTTCAGCTGTATCTAACTTAATGGCCACCAAGTAAAAGTGTGCCACTTAACAAATGGACTGCTTTGCTCAATATGCAATTAACCTATATCACAGGATGGAAGTTTTCAGTCCACCGCAGAGAGTTTTGACAGAGTAAATATCTAAAAATGGCAGTATACTGTGCAGAAATCAATCCCCTTTCTCTCCATTGATTCCATTAAAAGCCTTTTTGGAGATTGATTACACTGAAAGCCTCCCTCCGCTTTGGATTACAGTTGCACAGTTCCAATCTCATTTTTTACAGACCAAAGATATGTGCATTTATTCTATTACACTGTAAGGTGCAAATCCTGGAGCCTGAACATCAGAGACCACCCTTTTCTAAGAATAATACTTTGTTGAGATAGTAGAACATCCGTTTGAGTATTGGGTATTGCCCTGCTTTCTCAGATAAGTGTTATCGTGCTTGTCATTCTCTTTTCAAGATCAGTTTTCTCCCATCAGCATCAAAATGCATGTTTCATGAAATTGGAAAACAACCCCGCCGAGTGATTTGAAGCTGTTTTCAACTCCCTGTTGTGCCGCTTTTTTTCCAAGCAGTGATGATAACACACACAATTATTTTTTTTGTGCAATGGGGGACTGGGTGAAACCTACATAGTTTTATGGTAAAACTGAGTTTTTAAGTGCAATCTGCAAAAAGCTTTAAAAAAATAGAAGGAAAAGAAAATAAATTGCATATAGATTTCTTTATGTGCTTCAGCTTTCAATGCTGCAGCCTTATCTCTGTAATGGAATATTTCTCAGTGAAGGGTAGCAAAAAATGTTTTCCATAGCAACTGGATGCATAAAACATTTAAAGTTTTTTTTCTGATGTTTTTGTATCAGCTAATAAATAATCAAGATTATCAAGGTTTGAGCGGGGGAATCCTTAGTCAGCTTCTTGTGACTGCAGCCATGTTGGGGGTGAACTCAGGGACGCAGTCCTCGCCGGGCCTCTTTATGATTCATTTATCTGTCATTTTTCTGCTGAGCATACCACTATAAGCTGCTGCCATGTTTATGAATACATCCACAAAATGGTACGAGAGCAATAACATCTCACAAGACTGGGGTTATTTCCCGTAAAAATTGATCGCCTGTGTCTTGAAATTGCATTTCTCTCGCTTCCGAATGGTGTGATATTGTATGTATCATAAAGAGGTGCAGCTATGTGTATAAGAGGGAGACAGAGCAGGGTTTTGCATATGGCTGACCTTTCCCTGGTCGGCTGTACCATTTACTGCAGTATTTTGGCAGATTTAAGTGTTGTTGCTGCATAGATAAGCGTTCATCCTGAAACACATCCATGTGAAGTCTGTCTTCTCAGTACCACGCTTGCATTTTAAAAGGTTACTTTAGGATGCCAACTTTGCCCAAGGCAACTCCACCGTGGTGCCAGTCCCTCCCTCATAGCCCTCCTTCTTTTTGCGGTGGTTCAGCAGCGTGACGTGGGCCACAGCCGGAGGTTTATGGGTCTTACCTGCCAAATTAAACCAGGGAATTAAAAAAATGGGGGTCTACAGTTACTGGACCACAGCCCAGGAACATTTATGAGTCCAGAATGGCCTTTAAACATCCTCTCCATCTATTACATTGAGTCAAAACAATGCCTCATAGTTGTGCATTTGTATGCATGCATTTATTACAGAACTGCCCCTTCAAGGACCAAAATCCTTTACAAGGGAGATTTTGTTTCTTTAGGAACTTTAAAAAATGTTTTTTCTAACCTGACATTTAATGTTTAGTTTTACTTTTTAACATCAAGATTGTTAACAACAAATTTGGATTAGAAAATGTTTATAAAACGTATGAAAGTCCTATTTTCTGTACTTAAAGGGTTTATTCAATTCTTTTCAAGTGGGTTTTCTGTGGAAATGTTATAAACAAATAATATTTTACTTGTAAATAGCTCTTTCAACAGTCTTATATTGGAGAAATAAAGTTGAAATAGAGTTGAGATACAGAAATTTTGAAAAATGTTTTTCTTTTTACAAAGCCCACTGTTGCATTGTTAGCTAGAAACCAAAACAACAATGAAGCCATTTTTGCTGCTTTTTTACCATCTGTCTCGCTTTATCTTGATCCCTCTGTCATTAAGCTTTTTTATGTGCTGAAAAGGTTAACAACTCTGGGGAACTTAGAATAAAGTCAGTAGAAAAAAACACTGCAAATTGTTTTCAAGAATCTTTTTAATTATTATTTTACTGTTAATGTGGATATTCTTACAACCTTCTGGTATGGCATGGATATTTTTGAGTTTGTTTATATTCCTGCTCATTGGCCTGGCAAACATAGTTGAAGGAATGAAAAAAGAAATATCCGTTAAACAATATATTCAGAGTTGACGAGCTAACGGCTAGCAAGGCCACAAAGTGGATTGCTGTTTTTTTAAAGCAAGCACATCTAAAAATCTCCATTGCATTTTATGTGAATGCTTTAGGATAAATCTTTACACAGCTTTAAATTTTGCATTACCTTATTATTTACATAGAATTATATGATTATTTGCATAGAATTAATATTATTTGGATGAAATAGGAGCAGCAGCAAGCTGTAACACTGTCGAGACAGCAGGGGGCACTTTTTGCAGGAATATTATAATATTTAGGTAAGATATAAATTGTTCATAACCTTTTCACTTGAGCTCAGTGCTAAAGAACTATCCCTTGGAGCTGAATCATAAGCATTTGACCACACAGTTCTGTGGTTAGAGTTTCATTAAAAAGTGTTTTACATGGTGCGGCATGTTGTCTTCGTTACCTACAAAGCAAAGCTCTCCATCTTCCTTGCAGTGCTGGTGTTGTCACTTGGTTTGTTGCAGTTTCCTTCCTTAATTGGAGTTTCTGCCAAAAAGCAGACTGAAAGCTTGACAGTTCACCAGCATTATAAGTTTTGCCCGAGTCCATCTTGTCGCTAACTAGATCTTCACGGTGATGGCTTCAGTTGGATTCAGTGAAGGTGTGATTATCCTTTGCTCTCTGAAGTTTAAAAGGATTCAAAAGAAGGGAAGAAAAGCTCTGTGTGTCTTTTGAGAGGAGCTGAAATCAAACATTTTATAGGCTGTAATGTTGTAGATATTTTTTACCTAACATTCCACACTGAGTTATTTTGTTTATATAATATTAATTGAACTATCACCATAAGGAAGAGCACATTCCGTCCATTTGTGTACAAAATGCATAATATACAGTATGTTGCAGATTCTGACCTCCATGAAGAGAAGGTCTATATTTTTCAGGTGTATCTTAACAAATTGCTTTCATACATCTGTAAATTGGAAGAATTATTTGCAGCCCTTGTACTTGGTGTGCGTCTTTCCCCTCTCTGTCCACAGTGATTCAAGAAATTGTGTCCTGATGCAATTCCAGTGTAAGAGAAAAAAAAAGGACGAAATCAACATTCTGTACACATATGAATTTCAAAGATCAACCCTTGATACACCGGGCTTCAGCTGGAACTTTTCAAGGTGAAATAAATTATTTTCAAAAGCTGTTTTCTTCTTCTTTTGCCATGCCCCAGCTAGCAAACATGAAATATAAGAACAAAGTTCAACCCTGTTAGGGACTGTATTTTTTTTTCTTCTTTTGCTCGCTTCCTTTGAAATAATTTCCAGTTCCCCAACGCATATTTCACTCTCACTTTCTCACAAACAACAAGACTGCCATCAGCAGCAAAGTCAGTAGTTTTTATTTGGTTCTGCAGAAAACCAAGTTGCCAAAAATGGGTACAAAACATTAAGTTCAGCACTAAAAAAAATCTCCATTTCTGAAAGTACACATACTTTCGTGTAGCTCAAGCTGCAGAAGCCCAGTTCAAGCTTTGGACCACTCATCCTGCAAAAACAGAATTTCATCATCTTAAAACCTGAGAAACTAGAAGCACTCTGTGAGTGCAAACCTCCGCCAGGGCCATAGTGTCACTGTTTGCTTAGATTACTACTCACTATAGGGATCTTCATTATGTCAGTTCCTTTAAAAAGGATCCTGAATCTGGATTGCCACCAAAATCTAATCACTTGTTTCTTGTACCATGTTTGACGTTTCCTGAAACTTTCATGAACAGACAAACAAATAAAACCATAGCACTCAGAGAGCACAAATCTCCTCAAAGGTGAATAAAAAAAGAGTGAGCTGGATTATAATCTGGATCATCGTCAAAATTTAATCAATTGTTTTTATTGTAGCAATTAATACTTTTTATGTAATCTTGCTAACAGACAGACAAACAAACAAACATGGCCAAAAATATAATCTCCTTAGTGGATGTAACAAAGGGGTCACCTGCTGGAGCATAGACAAGGTTTTAACAAAGGAATTACCTCTCACCTTGACCTTTCACCCTGTGACTTTGAAATCAATAGACATCATCCCTGACCCATGAGGTGTCCAGTTGTGCAGTTTGAAATTCCTACGTTACATGGTTGCAGAGTTAGGGCACAGGATTACCTGTGACATTTGACCAGATTACCAAAATTTAATCACTTGCTCCTTCTAGCATGTTTGACTTTTCCTGAAAGTTTAATGAAAATCTGTTCTTAACTTTTTGGGTAATCTTGTTCACAGACAGACAGACTCTACAGAAAACATAATCTCCTTGGCAGAGGTAATTATTCTTGTTCATTCTGATCTAGGTTCTACAGAGTTATCTAATGTCTTTTTCAAGTCGCCCATTCAAACAACAACTTCACTGCTTATTCTGTACAAAATAATAAGCCAAAAAGGCAAGTTAACATAATTGTCATTGTGTACACTTGAACATTTTGCATGCCCCTTCTAGACCTTTGAAGTTTTTCTGTCATTTTTAGCAATTAAAATGAAATACAACATTGTTAAGGCTAAGATTAAAGCACATATAAAGAATTCTAGGTTCATTTATTGTGACTTTGCATGTTATTTGTGTCTTATTGCATGAGATCAGTTGTCATTATTGAAGGTGTTTCACTTTAAACTCTTTCATATTTGGTGCGTGAAACATGGCAATATTTAGCAGATCAATGCTGTTCATTTCAAAAGAAGAGTTGTAATGATGAAGCAGCTCTAATTTGTTCATTTTTGGATTAAACTAGATTGTAAGCAGACACATCAGTTAAGTCATAGAGTGTTATCCTAAATCTGACAAGCCACAACAGCAAATCACATGCTAGCTTCAGCAAACAAGACCAGTAAAGACTGTAAAGACTCAAATACGAGAAGACCAAAAATGTTTTTGTCATCCTATCCGTTCCTTCAATTGACGGTACTCAGCTGAAACAACAAATGCGATAACCGCCTCAAAGTTAACCTCTCTTCAAGGGGTCATAGAAAAACATTTTCTCCTGGATTTTAGTCCTAAAACTATTTAGTTTTCTCTTTTTTTCCCTTAATAACATAGCAGATCAAGACATAAATTACTCACATGCTCAAGATTAGCTTTGTGTTTAAGCAGACATGGTTTACAATCGGGGTTGACTGATTGATCAGTCAGCTTATTATTTTGGATGAAGCATTGCATTTATATTGTATTGGAGTACGGTTGCTGCTATTCTCAGGAGGAGAGAGCCAGATAGCAAGGTTGTCCGAATCATGAAACCTTTATTATGATTGCTCAAATAAATCTCCCAGTGGTCAATTTCTGAATCCCTTGTTCAATTAAGAGGGAAAATACCTACAATAGTATCTATGGGCTTTCCAAAATGGAGGTCCCCTTCATGTCAGGGGTGCTTATTGTTTGCTGATATACACCGCTCCAGCACAAACATGTCAACAAATCATAATGCTTCAGGACAAATTCAGGCGTCCTTTGTTGTTGCAGCTATTGACAATCATCCACTCTATTGTGCATATTGGCCAAATTTCATCAATCAGTTTTGTTTTTTTTGGGTGGGGTTTGTTGTTTTTTTTTTTTGTTTTTGTTCTTCATAATGTGTATAAACACTAAATTGTTATATTTATGGGTCAAACACAAAACTGTGTTATTATATTGCACATAAATCACTGAAAAAAGCATATCGGTCGAGGTCTGATTTGAGTTTTATTCACAAAAAATAAAAATGCAAACCCTCTTCCAAACACATGTGCACCTCCCCCCACAGAGTTACAACTAGAATACTTCCATCCCTTTTGGCACAGCTCTGCAATTGGGAACATCGGTCCTTGTCCTGTGTGGTTGGCTGGCCAGTCTGTTGTGTGTCCTGAGGGGGGGCTCAAGTCACAGGGCTTAGCTGCTGCTGCCACTGACCACGGCCATCTGAACTCCTTTCCTATTCTGACCCCAGGCAGCACACAGTCTGCTGCTTCATTAGGTCGTTCCACCACCTCTAGCTGGGGGGGAATTTCAAGGCAGGTCCAGCCTCCATTACCATATGGCTTCTCTTGGTTTCTGTTGTCATAAAATATGAATCCAACAGAGAGGCTACTGGTCCTAACACGCTCAAAAGTGTTGCATGCTTCCATGTTGCAAAGATTTCATCATGCTTGAAAGTTCCAGAGCCGAAGAGTCCACATTGTTTACACCAGCCTCACGGTCAACTGACACCATTCTCACATGCTTACATAGAAAATAGAGAAAATAAAAACGTTTTACAGATTGTTCCATCTGCTTGGATGGGAAAGTGATTATTCATGGCTCTGGTATATGTAGTAGGGGGGGTGGAAAGGGATATTCCAATACCCATAGGCATCGTTAGGCCGAATGTTTTCTGAGCAGCTCGGGACCTCAAGACAGAATAATAAACAACAGACCCAATTCCATCACGCCTTAAACCTCCCTGGAAAATAATGATATAAAAATCTGATATGTTTGCTGCAAAAAACAGGCATGTTGCTCTGTATTTCATACCTGCCACCACAGACTGTTTATGCATGGCACAAGTGTATTTTGAGCTTTGAAACAGAGGGAGAAAGAGAGCACAGGCACGAAGCAGATAGTTGCTGGCTTCGAGTGGCAGCCCGGTTGTGTCACAGACATTAGTCTAAGACAAATATGTTCGGGTGAGTCTGGAGGAGGAGGAGAACTTGTTCCCTGTTGCTGCACCAGAGTGGCGCTGCTGCCTCTATATGCTCAGGCTGATGTTGATGAAGAGGAGAGAGATCTTTATCCAGCTTCTGTGTTTCAGTTTTTCCTCATCTGTCACCAAAAAAATAAAAGGCTGTGTGTCTGTCTGTTAGCAAAATATCTCATGAACCACACAACAAATTTTAGTAAAAAAAAAGAAAACGTAATCATTGGATGTTCCTCTATAACTGATTAACATTTGGAGTCAACCAGATTCAAGATGGCTACCACAGCTAATCAACCTTATCAAACGCAAAAATGGCTACAACATATTCAAATTTACAGATACTAAGATTTGATGAGGTACTAGGTGAAAATCATTCACAAACACATATTCTGAGCGCTAACAAATTGCGCAAATCTCACACTGCGAGATGCATTTATAAAGTAAATTATTTTTAAGGTTTGACCAAAACGACTACAACCCCTTCATTTCTCAACTTAAGATGATCTTAGTCCAAGGCTAAAGGCAAAAGTGTCCCAAATCTGAGGTTTTTGCCCATATGTGACCTATAGCTGATTTTTTTTTCGACTGTCTGACAGTGACAAATCTGATTTATTTCAAATCAAACACAGATCACTTTCATATGTGCTTCATATCTTTTTCAAAGCAACCTCAGTCTAAACAGTCATGTCACGTTTAATTAGACTTTTATGTCATTGAAGTCCAGGTATGCATATTGACCCAAGTATTGCTATAAGTGATATCAATGCCATGCAGGTTAAAGATGGAATCTTCAGCTACAGAATATAAGACTATTTGCTTTGTCTTTGTTTTGTTTTTAGTTTTTTTTACTTTTTAGATTTGCCATGTCCTGAATGACTGAGAAGTCCACAATAACATATAATATTAACGTTAGCGTTGGATTATATAATTAGTAGCGTGATGGAACCGATGCTTGAGTTCGTTTCTACTTTCAGGACTTCGCTCCTGCTCCAGAAGCGCAATTCTGCAACGGAGTAGGCGAGAAGCAGCCAGACAAAATGTAAACAGTGGACAAAACAAGCATGATGGAAAATAATGTAGTCAGTTCCAGTGACACAACAACTTCAGAATCATACACACATGCTAACGTGTAGCATCCATATTTACTTCCATAAACACAGCGTGCTGCGTGTGACGTTACTTCAGGGCCTCAGACTGTTCACACTGCAGTCTGATGAGTCATTTGAATTATAAACTGAACAACCAAGCAAAAAAAATCAGATTTGAGCATTAAGACCTGCCATGTGAACGTAGCCTTAGTTAAAAACTCAGTCCTTCAAGGAATCCTCGGCCTATAATTCTGAAATGTTTTGTTTAACAAAGTATACCATAAAAACAACTATTCTTTCAGGCACACTTTCACAAATGTTTATGACCATCTAAAACAGAGCACAAACATCTCCTGTTGCAGATCAATGGAAAAGAAATGAGAAATCTAATTAGATTTTGCTTGCTTTATGATTGCATCCTTTACGGAGAGAGGAGGAGAGGGGCAGCAGAGGAGATGAAGAGCGCAACAGACAGATGGGACACCAAAACATGTGGACAGGTGAAAAAGGAGAAGAGTTTCTCTCAGTTCAAGAGCAGCGGCAAGTCTGAGACATGTTTAAAATGAATGGAAAATTAAAGTGTCGGCGACAAACAGTTTAAGCACATGACTCATCGGTGTCGAAGCTCTAAATGGTTTTTGTTACTGCTGCTGCTATCAATAAAGTGAGAACAAAACTGAATAAGAACTCAGATTGGATTATTTCAAGGCCAAATGCAAATCAGTGCTGTAACACATGAATTGTGATTGGAAACAACAGTGCAGTTATTTTTTTTTAAAAGTATAATTATTTCTGGGTCTGGCTTCGGCCCCTTGTGTTTTATATGCTAATGAATTCTTTGCCAATACCCTAACCATGTTGCCTCTAATTGCTCCTTAAGACTGCAAAGGTGCTCCATGACCAAACATAAAACAGCTGTAAGACTTTGTTCAAGTGATAGTTCCGATCTTTTAAAGTGGGGCTCTGTGGAAAGTTCATGAACAGTTGTAGATAGCTTTTTGAATGTCCTCAGTTTTGAGATATGGTTAAATTCTGACAAGATTGACAAGCCCATGGCTAGTCTGAGTGGAGCAGAAATGAAAGTGTACAGCTTTTGCCTTAAAACAATAATTATATATATATATATATAGGCAATATAACTGCTAAATTCTAGTTATGTCTCATTTTTACCATTTTGAACAACTGCAGCAAAAATGTGATATTAAAGAAATAATTTTTTCTGTGGCAAACGTTCGGAATATACTAATATACTATAATATATTTCTCTTTTAGAAACAGCTATGCTAGTTTTGTCTCTTACCAGATTTTTTAAGACTTGTACCTTGCTGTGGGAAGCAAAAGTACAGCAAATAGGAACTGCAATTCAGATGTGGGGAATTACTGTAAAAAAAAAAAAAAAAAAAAACCTGCACTACCTAAAAAGAATAACTGTAAATGCTAGAAAAGCTGTGCCGTCTAAAATGAATTATCCTAACTGTGGGAACAGTTATAATATACAGTATTGTGGGATAAACAATAGCAATACATACTGATCTAAATGTGATCTATAGAACAGCAATTATACATCAATTTAATAAGTAAAATAGCACTGTAAATACATTTATGACAACTCATCAGTTCTGTTTTTTTTTTTTAATTTAACGAAAGTCAAACAACGAAATACATCAAGACTGATGCAAATATTTAGATCTGTGGGCCTTGTTTGTGATATTTCATTGCAGTTAAGAACAACTAGACAGGTCGTCATAATATAATTTTTTTTTATTTTTACAGAAAACAATATATTTTTTAAAACAGAAGCCTTCTTTTGTGCTCCTTAGCTTTTCTAAGTAGTGCATGAATACTGAAACGTGGAAATTAAAACACCTGAAAAATGATTATAAATGAGTCAAATGGCCTCACTGAACTTGCAGGTTTAAAGTTTTTTTTATTTATTTATTTTCTTGAACAATATGCCTACATTTTTCTGTGTGCCAGTTCTGATTAACAATAATAAACTTTCTCCTGCCCCCTTTTGCCATTTTTGGGTGTTCAGGTGTTGGCCCCTGACTAAGAAAAACAATATCCCAAACTTCAAGCCCGAGCTTACAGAGACAACCTTTGGGGTGTTGAATGTCACCATCTGCTGAGGACCTGCTTAGCTGAAGTCATTACAGCTCGCGGAAAGAGAGGCCCGCTCCGACTCTCTTGTGAGGACTCCTGGTTTATTGCACAGAAACTCAGGTGGGCTCTGATCTGATTTCCGATGCTCGGGTGGCAGTCATCGGGAGCATTTGGGTTCATATTAAGTGTTCGTAATTGTCGGGCATGGAAGGAACTTCACAGTCAGACGCTTTGGGGATTTACTGACCCAACCAAAGATGACATACAAGGCTGGCATTAATGACTGTTCAAGTATTTGACTTAGAGCCTGAACAACAACATCGTGCAGATACTGAATAACATCCTTTCATACGACTTCAGTAATGTTGGAGCTGGTGGATGTAGCTTTATTTATGCCAACAACTGCAATTTTAGAAATTTTATTTGATGCAGGCATTAGAATTTGTCAACTGTGGCTATATTTGAACATGTCTTATTATATTTAAACATGAGCCTTCCCTGTTTCCAGAGTATTCTATTTTCCCCCATTCACAAATGAATCAAACTGATTAACATCCCCACGTGCTAATCAACACCTTTTCTATTTTTCAATGTTTGACACTCTCTTGTTCGTTTTGTTACTGAGCCAACATTTTGGCTCGGATTAACTGCATTTCTTGCTAATTTGCTTTCCAATAAATTATTAAATCTATCTGGGTTTGGAACACTTTAGAAAAAAAAAACAATTATGTTCCTATGAACATAATAAATGGTGGCAAATTCTAAATTTGGGTTAAAACAGGCTAAGGAACAACTAGCTAACGAGCGAAAAAGTTCAATAAAATTGCAAATTCTCTTAGTTTATTAGAGATATTTCACATGTAGTAACTTTTTATGGGGTAATTATTATTAGATTTCAATTTTTTTTTAAAAGAAAAGTAGTCTTTAAAAAATGCTTAAAATGCAGGATTCAAATGAGCGACTCTGTTCAGCAGTGGGTATCCACCTGTGTAAAGCCACCAGCTGTAATTATGTCCTGTTTTTCAAACATGCAATAAGCGTAAACAAAATATTGGAAACCCATCCTGAGGATATGCCTACGGATGACTCAGGTCCAGCGCTTTGAGATGCTGCACAATTAGTTCCAGCAGTCTTCCTCCTTAAATCGAGTTTGATTAAGTTTTCTGGCATTGATGTGCACGCTGCAGGACGCTCTATCTTTCATTCTCGCCTCAGGTTCCTGTCACACATCAACCAGGAGTGAGACTGAGGTGCACAGATTCACCGCAGCCAAACTTATCTCTGAGCTGATAATTCTGCAGAGAGGAAGGTATTATGTTCCTCAAAAATCAACTCAACACCATAGAATCTCGGTTGATGCGCCTCTCAGGTGGCCATCATATTGCCTGAATGGATTTCAAGCAATGATGTGGAACATTTCCTTTGAGAGAGGTACCTATTCAAATGAAGATAAAGTCATTAAACTGCCGCAGCTGTCCTTGGATCTTTGCTTCTTCCTCAATTACGTGCGGTGGAAATGTGTGCCGCATACGTTTCAAGGATAAGATACTCCAGAGAATGATGTTCATTCTCAGCGCTCCAGAACTGAGTGGCATTTTTCTCAGTTGCTGCTTTGGCACTTGTCAGTTTTTTGCGCTCCTCCTATTGTTATAAATCAACCAAACCCTCGTAAACTTTTAAAGGTTGCAAATACAAAAGAATAAAATCCACCCACCCACAGACATTTACTCCCATGTGCACATGAGCATACACTTCCAAAGCTCCATTATGGAGCAAACACAGCGCTGCAGAACTTATCCAGCTTCCTGTTGAGTAGATGATTTTGTGCCCACCTTGTCTCATCTCAGGAACGTCCGCCTGCTGGTCTGGCATTCTAGCGATTTGCTACCACCTGACACATTTCCCCAGCTCCTCTGAAAAATGCCTGGCTGCCTCTGCTCTGTCTCGCCAGGTAGAATGAGAGGACTGCTGTCCGACAAGCACGCAACATGCTTACTTTTTAAGGTGGAGCTTGTTCAACTGGCATGGATGGGGAGGGGGGAGAGAAGAGCCTAATAATTTACTTGGTAAAAACATATTTTGATAAGCAGATACGCATCCAGTTCAGTTGTGAGGTCACCTTATGTGATTTATCAATTCTATTTTAATGAGACTGTTTATCTGCAATGAACTGGACTAAATCGCCTTTGGATTAGAATCTGTCTGAACCGAATTATATTGGATTATAATTAAAATTGAAATAAACTGAACGAGGACTGGATAAAATCAATATGAGTAATATCAGTATCCCTAGAGACTGTTTGGACTGCCATAAATTGATTGTAAGCAGTTACATTCCAAGCGCCATGTGTTCATGCTCTCTCTGTCACCCATTTTGGAGCCAATCCAATAGGCTTCTGCTGTCTATGATGCCCACACCTGATTTAGATGATAATGGCTAAGATGCCCCCCCCCCCCCCCCCCNAAAAAAAAAAAAAAAAAATTGCAATATTTGATAATATCACAATCCAAAGTTTTTCTTACATTGTGCAGCTCTAGACAGAGTTAGAAAAATTGGATGAATTTGAATCCATTACCTTTTCTGCATGACTTCTGTTATGAATTAGCACAATATTAGGAAAAAGAATTCTACTAAGTGTACAGTTTGTTTTCAGAACAATCCTTTCTAACCCCTTTAGATGCAAGTAAAATACATGGGACATTGGAAATACTAAAACTATCTTTATCCCTTCACATACAGAATGAGCAATTTCACTAGGGATGTAACTGTTCATGTAGTCATAAAGAACCATCATGGTAAAGATCATTTAAATGGGTATATTGAGGTGCACGGCAATAATGTTAATCATAAATACATGACTGGCTGCCTCAGACCCCTCATGAGCAAGGGTAATTTGTTTTCTGTCCCTGCATTTGGGAGAGTTATTCTTGTGTATTTGGGTTTTTTTTAGGAGAAAGAGGAAAAAAAGTAACATTTGAGATTTGTTTTTTGTCATAAGAACCTTAACTAAGGTATACATTTACACCCCTAAATTTACTGATAATCACAATCATAATGCAACGTAACATGACCTCCTTTCTTTTATAAGAAATCTTTTACATATCAGAACTTTAAATCATCCAGAATAAGTCATAAAATTACATCTTTTACTCAGTGAGATATTGTAATAAAATCTTTTCTTTTAGAGAATTTTACCTTGTTTTTACATGCAGTTTCTTAATTTTTGCTTTAACTTGGTAACTAAATTGGGAAACAGTGTGATAAGTGTTTTGCTGTTAACCTGAAGTAGTTACCTAGTTTTTAGGACCTTGTTGGAACATATCTTGATGGGTAAATGCTTAGAATTGAGTTTGAGTGCATTCGCTTTGTCTTTTTCTTTTTTTCTTTTCACTATGACAGCACTGTTTATATAGAGCTTGTGGACTTTTATTCCCATTTCCAGCGTGCATTTGTTTGAATGTCTGCTTTCATTTGTCTGCTTTTCATGTTCATTACAGAAGTACTAAACTGAACTGAAAAACAAAGGGACTCAAGAGGTTATCACAGTCGCTGAGTTTTCTGTTGAGTTTCAGTGTGTTGAGTCTTTTTTTTAAAGCACTAAAAGAGCCCTACAAAAGCAAGGGGTTGTTCATGTAGGGGGCTGTTGCCAGGTTACCAGGTCACTTCAAACAGAGACAGATGGGTGACTACAAATTCAAGCCATGAGACATGGAATCAAAATCAGAATCGCAGTATACAGGTGGTGCTTGGGAAGTGGGGATTGGCTGTTGGGCTTGAATGATCAACAAAAACCACATATTATACTGTTATTCCATCAGAAATATATTCCTGCCTGAGGTGCTACAGCTAGCTGGTGCTACTGTATGCACATGCTAATATTTGATGTAAATAACTGTGTCATATGATGTGACAGCAATGCCTGTTGTCCAAAAATACCTTGGTTAGGTTTTATCATCATTATTACTTTGTTACCATTGAACAGTAGGAAGAAACTTTGAAAAACCTTCAGAAAGCATAAAGAACTACTGATCAAGACTTCTTAAAAATTAAAGCAGAGTCTTGCTCCTTGGGAGCAATTATTTTAGAAAATTAGGGGATGGTTTCAAACTTTTCTCACAGTACTCAGTACATTTGAAATTGTTGCCTAAGTACACACCAGTATCGCTGTAGCAGTGAATGGCCAAAGTTTCCCGGCTAAACCTTTTGGTTTAACAGGAAGTTCGGACTACACACATAAAAATCACCGGAGACGAAGTAAGTCACAGGAGTGTTTCAAACTTTATGTTCCACTGAAAATAGGCAGGGTGAGCTATAATTTAAGGCTGTTCTCGGCTTGCGGCTGTGAGCAGATATACTGTATGTGTGCGTAATTATCGCCTCTGCCTTGGTGATGGTGGTCTTGTCTCATTACCGTCTTGGTGGGATGCCTGTGCTTTCACTAAACAGCATGATGTCCCCACCCTCCAAGTCCCTAGAGGACATGGACGCGAGGGTGTCCAGTCATCAATGCCATGCTGCCTCCTGAGCTCCTGCCACAACTGTACCTGAGAACCTGCTGCTAATGTGCATCCCCTACCTGCAAATAAGGCCCTATTTTACCTCAGCTACAGAGAGTAATGCATTCACTTGGCTGCACCCATTATTCCCTATAATTCTCTCTCTCTCATTGAGCGTTGTTTTCACCTCCACTCAGTCTGTTCTGCTCCCTTGCTGTGCATGTCATGGTCCTCCTCATTCACAGGAGTTTTTATCCACTGCAGATAATGATAACACCGGTCTTATGGAGACTTTTTTTTGTGTGCCACATGAAAAAACAGAGTTACTCAGGAACTCTGCCATGGCTTAGCTGGAGCTATCAGAGAAAAGATGTGCATCAAACCGCTGATGTTTCATCAGGGACCTGGAACGGTGCCCTCGGGTGTACTTCACAGACCCCGTTGTTACCTCCAGTTCACATCTGGCACCTTCAACCACTACTACAGAGGTGTCTGTACTTGCTCAGTGGTAATTGCTAATGGTAATTACCAACCTTTTCAGTGAACCAAGAGGCTTATATAAATAAATGACTGCCGAGCTGGGCATGGCAGTTTCCCAGCTGCGCCTTGTATCTCTAATGTTGTCCTTCACCCTAATTCCACCACTGGGACCTTGACTAGATCTAAGGTTCTCTGGCTAACAGCCCGCACATATTATGTTCAACTGCTGAGGCTATTAACCAGTGCACTCCTTTTTAGTTTGGCCTGGTTAGTTGGCTCGCCTCCCTAAGTCTTTCTCCCTGCCATCATTTATTCCAAAGCCTTGTGTGGGCTGATACCTCCTGACCCTTTTGAAACTCTTTCAGAAGCCTCTCAAGTTGCATTTCTTTGAGATTCAGTAATACACTCCCACCACCGATAGTCCATCTGCTCAGGTTGAGAACTATTCTTTGCATGACTAGTCCCCCTCTCCATCACTCACACTGAGGCCACCTGCATTTCTCCAACAGAAAAGAAAAAAAAAATGGCTGAAATGGCTGGAATGAGATTTGCCTCGGGTGCAATCCCCTGAACATCTTAGTTGGACGCAAATTCTTAGGGATTCTGGAGGGATTCAGCTCTGCCTCCTGCTGTGGAGAAAGGTGGACAGAGAAAAACTGGAAGTTGGGGGAAAACGATAGTGTACGAAAGTCGTCACTAATTAGGCTGTGGGCCTTCATTCTGCACATTTATAGTCTAATAAGGCATGGAGAAGATGTGGTGCTCTGTGATTTAACAGACGTTTGCTTTAATACAGGATGGCTGGAGCAGCACACAGGGGCTGGTTGTGGATATCTGCCACAGTCATGAACAACCTCTGCTCATCTTCTCGACTAATTATCCCAATGTTCTCGTCTTTGTAATTCTTTTTTAGCACTACAGAGACAGCAGCACATGGCCTGAGCAAGACAAGTCAGCTTCAGAAATTGTCAGAAATCATTTAATCCATCTCCCGAACATGCTTATGTAATTGCTTTTTGATTAATTGCGCCGATGGAAAAAAACAAAAAACAAAAACAGGACGATCTTACTGTTGTTGTTGTCAGATTAGAGTTCCATGAGATTCCTCCGAGTGATTGGTTGTAAACATGTCACTTCATTTCAGATTTTAATGAAGGCCGCACTTGAAATCTTTATGAAATGTCATTTTTAATAATTATCTAGTAAAATTAATCCAAATGTTACAGTGAGGATTCTGACTTGCCTTCTTGCTCTCTCACCAGAAAGATTGAAGAACTTTGTCATCACAAACATTTAAAAGGATTAGCACACTGCAAAAAAGGAGACTTATAACGGTTTGACCCCATTGACAGAACTGTGCTAAAATGTTCTTTTCACACGTACGCTGTAATAAACGATTGCTGATTTAGCTGCTTTGGTCTCAGGGTCTCAGTATTGGCTCACTATCACACTGTAATGGCCTATTGTGACATTCCCTGTACAAATGAGCCATTTTAATGCCATTAGTGATTCATGTTTTGCCTTCTATGGCAAATCATAATGCCCGCTGTGGAACAAAAGGCCTATTGTTCTACTGGCTTTCACCCATTTTGCCACAAATCACATTGACTTTGGATCACAAAAGCATAGTTTTGCGGACTAAACGGCTGTTTTTCCAAGTCTGGATATTGTTTTTGTCATTATGTTGAACATAGTTGTGTTTGTTCCAGTACCTTGTGAGAATTCAAGCATTTACTTATATGAAAACAAAAGTACATATTTATGTATTTATGTACGGTCAAATGAATGAAGATTGAAATTACCTTCACAAGTCACAAAGTTATAGATACATTCCTTGAAAGATTTCAAGAGTGTTGTTAAATTTTATTTTGCATAATTGAAAGATGTAAGGGGGAATACTATGCAAAACTCTTGACACAGAAAGAAAAAGACCACCTGTGAAACAAAGGATAGGGAAAGAAAGGATAATAAAGATGGAAAATATTCAGAGTGATCATCGGGGACTGTAGGTGATGCTCGCTTTTTTTAAAAGATTATAAATGGTGCGATTTAAGAAACACTTTTTAAATGTTTGATGCACATACTTACGACTGAAAAAAAAATTCTATAGATAAGATTACAGTACTTTTTTTAGGTAGTTGTTTTGTCAGTCCAATAAATGACAAGTTGAATTAGAAATGCAAATCAAAAACTGACCTCCAGGAAGGTTTCACAGACAGGAACAGTGGTTTGGTAAAGAAATAGGACCCTTACTGATGACTCCCCATATATGAGATTTCTTGAATTGCAACATGGTATTCTTAGTTTGTTGGCTCATTTTGCTAACTTTTCAAGAGTCAGCGAAGGCCGCAGCTAAATTAAATCACAAACAGCTCATATTTATAATTTTATGATCATCACTTCTATTCCAAATGACAAGGTTGCCTACCTTTAAGTGTTTGCTTAGCTAACAGAGGAACATTAAACCATTTTACCTGAATAGTGAAGAAATTATCTCAGAATTCAGATTAAATTTGTTACTTACTGGAGCAAACCTTTGACTGTTAGTGTGCTGCCAATAAAAATTTGTTTGTCTCTACGGTTTTCTTTAATACTGATAGAAAGAGAGAGAGAGAGAGAGAGAGAGAGAGAGAGAGAGAGAGAGAGAGAGAGAGAGAGAGAGAGAGAAAACTTTTGGTAGTTTTGGCCATCATTTTTGTCATTAAAAATGTTCCACTTGCTGGTGTCTTTTAAAAATAGTGTCCCACAGATAAGCTTCCTTCAGCCTATTTCATGTCTTTGCAGCTAAATTTTTACTGCTGTAATTTAATCATTTGTCTATTTCTTGGTTTTAACAGCTTTCTACTGATTGTTTGGGATCCTTTTTATTTTCAACTTTCCTGTGTGTGACTGCTTTCAAAGAGACTAGATCTCTTATCCTCATCCTCTGTAAAATTGCACACAATGGCCCAAAGATTTTAGAAAATGTGACTCTTTACAACGGCTTTCAGCAGCTGAGCTATATGGTGCCAGAAAAATTCAGACAGCCCTTTTTAGGGCCAATAATAACTTATATGGCTGTTCGAATGTGCTCATTCCTAGTTCTCCTGAACTTCATTGCCAAACTTTATATACTTTTTATAGGATTGATACTATGGTTTGGATTATCTGCTCTTGCATAATTCCCCACTTCCTAGACTGGATTGTTTTGTTTTTTTTAAGATT
Organism: Kryptolebias marmoratus; assembly: GCF_001649575.2. Taxonomy (NCBI): domain Eukaryota; kingdom Metazoa; phylum Chordata; class Actinopteri; order Cyprinodontiformes; family Rivulidae; genus Kryptolebias; species Kryptolebias marmoratus. The sequence continues at coordinate 9,022,968 of NC_051450.1, read as the reverse complement.
GATTAATTTCTGGTCCCAAATCTGTATACTTAAATGTGGTGTCCATCAGGGGTCGATTACAGAACCACTGTTGTTTGTTTTTTACTTGCTTCCCCTTTAATGTTTGTTACATCTCTATGCTGATGATACACAGGTATGTATGTCCTCAGCTCTTCAAGTCTATGCAAACTGAGTTTACTTTATTCCTGCCCAAACAACATTACAAAAATAAAGATCAGAAAATCTACTGCAACTAAAACCAAAAAAGATTGGTATTATTGGCCCACAGATGATGGAGATAAATATTGCCATCAGATCTATGATATTGGCCATTAGGCTGAAAATTAGTATTGATATGACCCAACCTTGTCCTAAAGCACTGTGTGTGTGTTAACCTGGTTTTAGATATTTTACTTTGTAGATGCAGACATCTTTTGTTCTTGGACCCTCTTCAAACAGGACCTTGTCCTTATCACAGTCAAAGCCAAAGCAAGTTCTGCTTCAAATTCTTAATGATCAACCCACACTGGTGCACACAGGCCCCATGTCATGAATATGCTGCCACCACTCTCCACCTAGGACCCTGATACGTTCCCATCACAACGAAAATCCCCAGCATTCTTGCTATAGAAATGTTTTGCATTCTCAAAGCCATTCTGTACATATCACACGTAATCAGGAGCCCAGTGCATTCTTAATATACACTTAAAGACCTCTCCAAGACCATGTAAAGGCACATTCTGTTTTATTTTTTTTACATTGCAGTGAGGCTATCATGCTGTGTGGTTGGACACCACTTTAATGTCTGAGCATCTTTTTCTTCTATTTTGTTCCCGCCACTAAAAATCAATATTAATCACGTAACTGAACAAAAATCACACTTCATGCCTTCATTTCCTTACACCCTGGTTACTGTAACAGCCTATTTACTTGTTTCAATAATAAATCCATAAAGACTGTACAGAAGTCAGCGCCCAGACTTCTAATGCAAACCCAGAAATATGATCATTTTATTCCGGTTTTAGTTTACCTGCACTGGCTTCCAGTATGTTTTAAGATTGATTTTAAGATTTTACTGTTGACTCTTAGGACTCTTAATGGCCTTTCTCTAAGACACACATCTGACTTTCTAGACTTTTACAAAATGCATGCACTCTGAGATCTTCTTTACAGATAAATCAAGTACTATCAGAGCTTTTCTTCATCTCTAGAATCTAGCTCTACAAATTCAGTTGTCTTATACATTTCTTCTTAAAATATACTTTTATTGTAAAACATGTTCTGATTTTGCTAGCTTTAAATTACTTTTCCCAATTTTACATAACTTTATTCTTATTTGCTGCCATGAAAGGCAGGTGATCATGTGATTTCCTGTCTCTGTGTGTGCATGTGTTTTCACTTTTCTGTCTGTTGGTAAAATATTTCATGAACCACTAAATGGATTTTAATGAAATTTTCAAAAACTAGTCATTAGCTGTAGATCTAAAACTCATTAACATTTGGAGTCAACCCAATTCAAGATGGCCAGCACAGCTAATCAACCCTAGCCCACAAAAAAAAGGCTAAAATTCAGCCAATTTTACAGATTTTAAATTAAAATCTGGTTTGGTAGTAGCTAAGAACTATCCACAACACATAATCTGAGCGCTAACAGAACACGCAAGATGTTTAAAACAAGGCAATTTATTATTATTATTATTATTTGGTGACAGATTAGAAAAATAAAATAGATTATCCTCAAAAGAAATTCTACAAGGCAAAGAAATACAAGTGTTCATATAAGTTTCTAATCTCTCTCAATCAAGCCTTGAAAAAAATCAAGAAGGGTTTAGAATTATACATTTTCAATCTTTTCAATATGAGTTTGCACAAAGAATTCCTTTTCAACATGCATTTTATTCTTTTGTAATCTAAACTGCTGCTGCTATTTATCACAGCCTGACTTCATATTGTTATGAAAATTATTGCCAATAGTTCTTAATTACCAGCCTTTCTGCTTTCCTTCAGGAATGTCCGTCATCAATAATTACTGATGTAAGTGAAACTTCATGCAGAGCTTTTTTTTAGCAAATAGGCAAACTGAACTATTTGCCTTTGTTGGCACACTGAAGAGGCACTCGAGTGACCACAGGTTCTTTCACATTCAAGCTCGACAGCTGCACTCTGAGCTTTAAGACAGAAGAAACTGGCTGTATCTTTAAGAATTTATACAAGCTGAAGTAGATGGGGAAGGCAGGAGGGAGGGACTGCACACGGAGAAACTGTGACAGAGTTGAGATTGGCGCCTGGTTCTCAAAGGAAGCCTGCCTTTCTTTTGGAGAGACAGAAACTGCAGGCGACCACAGTCAGATGCAGAAATCGACAACTAGAGGACCTCCCTCTGACATGCAGCACAGAGTAAGGCAGAGAAAGGGGAGAGGACAGGGATGCAATGTGGTAAGGGTCCATTAGCATTCCTGCTCTCAACCTGACACTGACAGCTGACACTGACCCAGTGTCCAAGGTGAGCAGGGAGACAAGCACAGGAAGAAGAAACCCCCTGGAGGCTCGCCACTGTGTGTTTTCATGCTGTTCTTGGTTTCCTTTTGTGGTTGTAGTTCAATAGATTTTAAATATCACAGTTCTGTGACACATGTGGATGACTGTGCCCCTGCTGAACTCCAGCCATGCCTTTTTGCTTTTCATTTATGAGCCTACAAAGTGAGGAACTAGTAAAATAAAAAAAACAAGACTTTCTCCAATCAGGTAAAGTGTTCATCTGGATAGAATGCCTCATTTAACCTGATTGATGTCCTGTAGATTTATGCGGATTTATTCTGTCTCGATTATGGTGACCTCTTCTCTCACTCAACGTGACACTGCTGCAAAATATCTTAGAGAGAGTTGTTTATCAAGTGAAAGCTGGACTGTGGGTTGAGGTGGGGGGGAAGCCCCAGTAAAGATTTTTTTTTTAGATTTGCCTTTAGCAATGTTTTAAAATTTATATATCAAAATAGTATGTTAAAAAATAGAAAGCATAGCAATTATCAACTGTACATGCACGTTTTTAAAAATGTTTCCTGCTTTATTATCTGCATGCAAGTTACTTTCATTTGGAATTTTTGAAGGGTAATGACAGCATAGCAGTTCCATAGCATTTCAACAGTACTATTATGATAATCCTGTCAGCACTGCACTAGGCTTCACCAGAAGAGAAATTGCTCGCTGCTACTGCTGCTATTTGTACTGGTAAAAAACAGAATCCTACAGAAAGGCCATTGTAATGCAAAACTGGTCGCAACGTACAAGTTTATGAGTGGTATTCCATAAACTGCTATGACATTTATGCCACAAGCTTCCCCCCCCCCCACACACACACACACATCTGATTAGCACCAATGGAGATGTTATCTTATAACCAGACATTGTAAGTAGTGATAATCCTTTGATACCTGAGGCTCCGACACATGTGCCACGGCTCATAAACCAACTGTATCCAATCACTGTGCAGAGACATGGCTTGGTCATGTGATCACTGACGTTTAAAGCATTTGAGTCACGTAAAGTGCTTCGGACCTCATATGAACCACCTGATTGGTTTGGTTTGACGTGAATCATTTAGCTAGAACAAAGGACTTTAATAATCCCTATTTAGTGGCATTCATTCAAGTTCTTTTTTCTTTTTTTTTTCCTTTTTTTTTTTTTTTTGCAGAGTAGGTTGGTTTAGTTGCTGCTGTTATTTATTGCTGGAAGAATTAATTTTGTTCAGATTCTGTTTTATAGAAAATCACTAAACAAAGACGAATAGATAAATGACCCATAGACCTCTTTTACCGATGGACCCCAAAACATAGTTTGCCAAAATTCACAATGCATATTTTCACTAGTTCTTTGTGAAAATTACATCAGTCTATATAAATATAACCTATCTACAATGTGTCAACACCATTTAAATGCTTCATGTCACAAAACATAGGTAGAATGTATACTGAGGTACAATCAGACTCATCAAATAAGAATGTCATAGCATGCAAATTGGTGGAAAGTAATAAAGAATAGACACATCTCTGTTACACTTAGTTTTATTGACATCTACATGTCCTCTTGAGCTCTGTGTCATTGAAGATTTAAGTAATGAATCATTTTTTGAATCATGAGTCGAAGGTTAAATAAAGCCTCAATCAGCCATCACTAGTCATAAAGCACAAGGACCACAAAATGCAGACTCAAACAGAAGGAAATTAGGTGAATAACAACATAAGATTTTAATAAATAAAACGTAAAGCTGACAGGGCAGCAAATCAATTATAGCAGAGGACAAAAACTTGACAAGGAGAACTTAGGAAACAAGCGGTGGCCACAAACAGCATGGTGGCAGAAAGACTGAAGGTGAACTTGGAGTAGAAGTATGCTGGGAGGGGTGATGACTAAATGTGTGCAGCTGAGGTTAATGAGCAGATGAAGAAGTGGTTTGCATGATTAACTAAAGGCAAGGATGACCGTGGGAAATGATGGCCATTGAAGACCAAGTGAACAGAAAACATGATAAATGCATGAAAATGTCCAAATACAAAAAAAAAAATCATGACTTAAAAGCCAAACACAAAGCAAACTACAAAAACAAAACCCTGGGATCATGACAGAGACAGGATGGAAGCTGGAAGTTGAAGCCAAAAAAGACAAGCACTCCCTAGTAGTTTTCAGGTGTCGATATTTGTTGATTTGGCTAGCTCTTGTCTTGCTGGTGTATGATCAGAGACACATTTTTTAAAAATATGTTTAGTTTCAGGTTGTTATTTGAGGCTTTAAGAAAAGTGTTGTGTTACGCTGTGATTGACAATGTGACAGGCAGTTAGCGCGTTGGAAGGGTGTGTAGGTGGGACCCCTAGTGTGCAGACTCTGGCTCCAAAAATACAACATGGCATGACATTTTAACTTCAATTTTGGGCAATCAAAGTTAATCCCTTTGTCCTCCTTTATTTATATCAATAGTTAGCACTTTCTTCAGGCCTGTTGCTAATAAACTTTTAAGTCTTAAAAAGCAAATCGTAAATGACGTGAAAGAAATGTGGGCAAAATTTGTTTTGGGAGATAAAAGCAGCATCATTAGGAATCTTCTTTCTTTGTACTTTGATGTCTGGTTATTGCTGACATTAATGCTGCCTGCTAGTTGGTTATTGGTATTTAATTGTTTTTTTATTATTTTCTGCATTCTCTTCTGGGGTTTGTTTGTTTGTTTTTTTTCAAATGTAGAGAAAAACAATTATTGAAAAGAAATTCAGAGTAGGGTAGCCAGTCTCAGACTACAAGCAATATTAATTAGTTTGAAGTTAACGTTCAAAAATATCAGTCATGTCAAAACTGTGAAAAAAAATGCTGTTCAGAAAACTGAGTTACCTCTAAACGCACCTTATTTAGCCTGATAGTTATGTTCTCCTTTATTGTTTTGCACCATTTGCAAAATCCATACGCAGGGACTGTTTCAGCCTGTTAATTAAGTGAGAAACAGCGTTTCGTTATCGGAGATCTCCTTGGATAATAGTAGCTTTGAAACCAGATGAATCTGAGAGCCTGTGCTTCATTTGCTCACATCACATGCCCCCACCACACCCCCTCTGATCAACCAGGCCAGTCAACAGCAACAGTTTATCCGTGGGTCTGACACAACTAATGAGCACAGACAACTGGCGGCTGATGTGCAATGCTCTGATTGGTTCTAGGTCTCCAACCAGCAACCCAGTCGGCAGAGTAAAGCGTTTGAAACGAACGAGGCTCAAAACTCAGCACGGCGAGTTTCCTGGCAACATGTGGGGGAGCAGCTTGGGTTTTATCCTGCACGACCCTGCATTTGATCAACAAAAGAACAAGTCTGCTTGAGGAAAATGGACGGCTGGTGGTTTAAGGTGTCATATGCAAACCAAATACATGCGGTTTGCCTAGGTTTAAGGAAGCAATTGTTCAGGAACGTGACAGCTTGCTAAACACTTGTTTTCTGTTTGTGTATAGCAGCAGGTTTTAGATTTTTTTTTTTTTTTTTCCTGACTGACGTGTCCTTTCAGTAGACCAGTGCAGGTTACAAAGTTATCTATCTCAACAGAGATGTTCTTTTACACTTTTTCCCCAATACTAATAATATTAGACCAATTTTGCGCATCTCTACTGAACATTCACACTAAATAAATTGTTATATTTAAGGCAACGCAATCAAAGAAAAATTAGGTCTGTCTAAGGTCTTGTTCTCTCAGCCGAGCTCTGGCAGGACAAAAAAAAATCTCTTGACAAAGTAAAAGCTAAATATACAACTGTACTCTTATTTTTGGTTAGTGCAGATTTTGACATTTACATGATGTACACCACTTTTAAATTACACCCATTTACACTTTGTTAAGAAGACATTAACCCCATCCATTTAGGAGACCACAAGTCTAGACAAATTCCATTTACCATTCCAATAAAAAGACCTATTTCAAGGCGAAACATTTCGACTTGAAAGTGTAGAAAACAAACAGGTGTATTGCACTTAGAGAACAATTTGATTTTGTGCTTGTTCTATAGATAACCAGCACGCACAGCAGCAGAAGTGGGTTGCAGCTCTTGTTAAAATGACTGTTTTAGTTCTGCTATTTAAGGTCAAATTGTCTACCGTGAAATGGACAATTAGCACAGCTTAAGACGAGAGTCATGTAGTCTTGTGAAGTACTGGTGAGGACTCAAACACAGATTTAAAACTCTTAAAGCAGACAGATGACTGTTATTATACAGAGCCCATTTAGGGATATCATGAAGACAGTTTAATACTATTTCCATTTATTGCATACAGCTACATGCATTTAGCACATTAGTACATATAGTTGGTCACGTTGACATCTTTTTCAAGAAAAGGGAAAAGCAGGTTAATGATTTGTACAACCTATTGCAGAACACGAGAAAGCAGTTTTTTTTTTTATTTAAGGGGCAGATTTTTCACTTTTAATACAAATGACATTACATCCCAGTATGTCATGATTACGTCCCCATGCCTTGGAGATTGACACAATTGTTTTCTGCTACAATCAAGTGTTTGAAAAAAAAAAAAAAGAGGCAGACTTTTGGAGAAAAAAGGGGAATGTCACTGTCACCCTGAGATAAAGATGTTTGATTGAGTGTCACCCATAGACATATACAGATAGATCAACTGTCCCCACCTTCTCTTGTTGTTGGGACTTGAAGACATCAGGAAGTGCTTTACAAATGCTGCCATGTTGGATTTTTTGAATTTAGTATATGCACACTAGTGATGTACTAGTCCTGCTTACTCCCTTTCATGGGATTACATGACTTTTCTTTTAAGCATGGGATAACTAATTACAGCTAAGTGTACTAGACAAATGAAAATATATATATATATGCATATACAGCAGCAAGGTAAGAACTGTGTTAATAAACAAGAGTGAGCATCTGAAAAAAAACAAAAAACTTTGTTTTTATTTATTTTTTTAAAAAAGCAGTGTCCTCTTTATTTACATGAATGGGTCAGGACATAAAACACGTACCGGAACCAGCCAATAAGGAAGCTAGTTCTATTCTGGCTTCAATGTCTGGGTTTTAGTTGGAAAGTCTTTGTTTTTTGGGGTAAAAATAAGCTTTTTTCCCAGAATTCTTTGTTTAAATATGAGCGTAATAGAGTAGGAACTTGAATAATCCCTCCAGAGTACTTGGGTTTATTTCTTTCCAAATAAACTGTGCTGCATTAGACTCTGCTTGACTCCAGCATCTTCTTTGACACCACTATGTTTTTGAGACCCCATTTTTACCTCCGCCAAGGAGGTTATATTTTCGGTAGTGTCTGTTTGTCTGTCTGCACACAAGATTACTCAAAATGTTATGAATGGATTTTCATGAAATGTCAAACTCAGTACAAGGGACATGTGATTAAACTTCGGTGGTGATTCAAGGCCAAAGGTCAAAGGTCCGTGCAAAAACAACTCCACAGCTGGACACCTCGTAGGTCAAGGGTGATCACTGTTGATTTCAAGGTCATGGGATTAAAGGTCAACATCACAGATGACCTGGTGCTCTAACTCTGCAACAGTGTCATGTAGGAATGCCGAAATGCACAGCCGGACATCTCATGGGTCAAAGATGCCTGTTGAGTTCAAGGTTGAAGGAGTCCAAGGTTGAGGTCACAGGTAATTATGTATCCCCTCTGGCCTGGGAACACCTTGGGATCCCCCAGAAGAAGCTTTATAGTATCTGGGGAAAGGGATATATGGGATTCTCATCTGGACCTGACCACAGATAAGCAGTAGAAGATGGAGATTAAAAACCCTTCTGAACAAACAAGCTTTAGAACCTCAAGATAGTTTGCATCTAAAAAGAAAAACATTTATATATATTTGTTTAGTATTGTTAATTTACCATTGAGATACCAATTGAAAGCTCTCCCTTACATATGTCTCAATTTCTACTGTGGATAAGTGAGGAGATGAAACAAGTGGTGAGAACAGAAGCTCTAATATCAACAGTTTCTCTCACTGTTTGATTGCCAGGTTTGCAATTTATGTTATTTATTATGTTTACCTCATTACAGCCCTCATAACAATGAAAATACAACCACAGGAGGAAAGAATTTTTAATTTCCACTCTTGACAGGTAAGTACAATGACCTGCTGCTCAAAAACAATGATTGTTTAGAAGAAAATGAATGCTGTCAAGAAAAACTTAAAGCCTTTTGCACGTTATAATTTCCACACAGCTCAAAAAAAAAAAAAATCCAATTAACTTCTCTCAGCTGTTACTGACTCAGCTGTACATGTTTGTGCATTTGTTTGTGTGGGTACATGCGTTGGCGTATCTGCGCTCGGTATTTTTATTTTTATTTTTTTCTTCCCGAAAGTTAAACTATCTGACTGCTGCGCTGAAGGAAGACGGCTGACAGATGTTTTGAGGTCGATCGCGAGTCTCCAAGTGTGCTCCCCGCAGTAATTTTCATCAACTCTCAATAAGTCTGCTGTGCAAAAATCAAGGTTTCTTTCTGCATATTTCGAGCAACAATCAATCATATTTTAGATGCCATATGTGTCAGAGAGGCAATTAACTACATGTTCTGAACAACTGTATCAACTCGCATCTTCCAAATGTCTCAGGTTTTAAGATCAGTTCTCACAATTTCCCTTGTTCAGTAGCAGATAGCAGATACGTAGTTTTATTGCCTGTCTTTTGCCTTTGTGTGTGTGGGTTCAAGATGGCCGCCACAGCTGATCAACCTTAGCAAGCACAAAATGGCTGCAACTTATTCAGTTTTTCAAATGTTGAACTAAAATCTGGTATCAGAGGGCCCTTGTTGCTCACACATACATTGAGGACTAATTTATCAGTACGGTTTTGTTTTAAACTTTGCCATTAATGAAATCAAGCCTGTCTGTCTGTTAGCAAAATATCTCGTGAACCACTGGATGTATTTTAGTCAAACTATTAGAAAGTTATCCATTGATGTAGATCTATAAGTGATTAACTTTTGGATTCAAGATGGACACCACAGCTTATCAACTTTAGCAAGCACAAAAATAGCTATAATCCGGTGCAATTTGCAGATATTGAGTTCAAATTTTATGTTTTAGTAGCTGAGAGTCATTATGCATCACATACATTGAGTGATATACTTTTCACAATATCCTTGCCTAAAAATTTGACCTTAACTATTCAAGTGAATCTTTGTTAAAAAACAAAAAACTCATGAATGAGTAAATGGATTTGAAGGAAGCTGTCAGAAAGTAAGCGCTGGATGTACATCTACATCTGATTAACTTTTGGAGTCCACCTAACTCAAGATGGTCACCACAGACAACTGGCCTTAGCCAGCATAAAAATGGTTATAACCCAGGCAAATTTCCAATTATTGATCTAAGATTTGGTGTGGTAGTAGCTAAGAGTCATTCACAACACATATTCCAAATGTTAATGGCTTAAACAAAATGCAGCATTATAGTGTGACATTGTTTGTAATGTCACTTTCAAGGTTTGACCAAAACAGCTACAACGCAACATAAGATGAGAATTTAGGATCTTGTCATAAAATTCTGTTAGTTCTTTAGGACCGACATTTTTTTTGTTTGTTTGTTTGTTTTTTTGTTTGTTTGTTTCATTTCATTTTGTTTTAAGAAGTTTGAAGAAGGTCAAAATATTCAAAAATAAAACCCATTTTGGTGACATATTAAACATTTTGTTATATTTTGGATTCATCTGAGATTGCAAAAAAAACTAAAAGTCCAAATTGCACTGTATTTTTGCTCAAGAACCTCTTCAGCCTTGATGTTTCACACAGAGTTATTTCAGTTGATGTTTAATCAGATTGCAACGTTGACCCTGAAGGTTTCACAGCACACAGTTAACGTGGAACGAGTTCCGTTCATGTGAGCTTTTATCTTCTTGCGGTTATTCTCTTCTCTTTTTTTTCCACGAATTCCCGTCCAATTATTGCAGCTTCTGTAGCAACGAATCAAAGGGGGTGATAAGTGGCCAAATAATAAGGTTATAAAAGAAGAGTGCACTCCGGTAACGTCTAAGTCACTCTATCATAGCTGCAATCTCACCTTCTGAAAAGGTACGAGACTTTCACTTTGCTTTATTATCAGGGAACACGGTGTGTTTGAGATGGTCTGATACTGCTAAAAAAAAAAAAAAAATTGAACCAACTGGACTGAAATAAAGTGGGTTTGCAGCGGAATGTGCAGAGCTCCTCATTAGACCACTTAGCGTTGAACGAAGCCCCTGCGTACACTTATCTCGTCCCTCCTGATGCATTAAATTCACGTGGACAGAACAAATGCAGCGCTGACCTCGACTCCCCGCGTGCATCGGCCGGTCCTGATATCAAAGCGCCAGATCCCTGTAAGGTTTGCATAATATCCCTCTATGTCCAGATTATTTGATAGAACATGTGCAGAATATGATGTCTTGTCTGCTCACATCAACTCCAGCATTACTCCTGTAGACCCTGCAGCCTGTGCATTACAATATTTTATGCGTGTCTCTCTCTTTTGATCAAATGCTGTTGTCAAAGGCTTGGACAGGTGACCCCTGGGCAACAAGAGTGGAAGTCTCTTTTGGAGTTGCTTGATTTTACCCAGCAAGTGTTGTCTCTGTGCATTAGCCGTGCAACCAATCAAGAGTAACTCAAAGATATTACTGCAAAGGGGGGGAGGTGCATCTTTTTTAGCCCTAAGAGCTTCGGCAATCGACTATTAGCCCAAAAAGCATGGTTGTTGTTTCTCCCTTTTGACTTCCTTAAGTTACAATAAAAATAATGTATCACCACTCAACTTATTAGTTATGATCAGGAGAAAGGGTGTGGTTACATGGAGAGTGCTCATAATGGTTGAGTGCTTGGACACAAAAAAATAAATAAATAAAAGTTTTGGTTTTTGTATAAAAACAGCAACATTAAATTATCCAGGGAGGGGAGGAATAAATAAAAAAGATTCAAGTTTCAGTTTAAGAGCATGTTGGAGTGCAGGCAATGTGTTTTAATTAATCTACAGCGTTTACCGCTCCATCTGTTTGTTATGCCGGCACATGTGAGTTCTTCTCACTCTATTTATCTCTTCACTAAGTGTGACCTCCCTCAGTTCACCTGTTCCCCTTCATTTCCTTCGCCCCACATTGTCGCTTACTCGCTGTGGTGATTGCTCATCGTGCATCTCCTTAAATTCAAAATGACAACAGCAAGGTGCTTTTAACACCATCAGATCATATTATTATTCACGCTGGGACCGTGACATTTGAGTCTTTTCTGAATTTGTAAACAACACAAATTTGATTGCTCAGGTTAAAGTTGCAAATTTTGACATAAATACAATCATTTAAAATGTTCAAATTAGATTTGTTGTTTTTGTTTTTTCAAATCTACATTATCATATGGTTTCCCATTTATATACCTGCTCTAATAAAAAAAATGTTACTGTATAATAAACAGTATATTATACCAAAGTGATTTTTTAAAGTGGGGCTTTGTAGAAAGAATATGATCAGCTAGTATCTTCCCTGTCTTAGACAGCTCTTTGAATGACCTTGGTTTGGAGAAATAGTTTGATTCTGACTGTTTTGATGAGTTTATGGCTAGTCTGAGTTAAGCCAAAAGCACCTAAAGTTACTTGTTGCTGTTGTAAAACCATCCTTCCATCCCTCCATTTTCTTTACCTACTTCTTTTTTCTGGGTTGTGGGGAGTTGGTGCCTATCTCCAGCAGTCATGAGAGGTGGAGGTTCACCCTGGACAGATTGCTAGTCCATCACATGGACATATAGAGACAAATGAGACAGACAACCATTTACACTCTCACTCACACCTAGGGGCAGCTTAGAGTTGTCTTAAAACCACTCCAATCTAAAACATTTCATTGTCGTTCATGGAAATGCTATGTTATAAACCTTCGTATTACTGTTAGTTTTACTTTACAAGAATATTTGCACAAAATTCTGTGATTGTTTACAAGTGTAAATAGCAGCAGTAGCTAGCTGTAGCAGCCCGGGAAACATCTAGAAGAAATATAATAATAATCATGTAAAGCGAAACTGATGGCAATGTAAAAGTTCATAAGATTACGTCTGCATTGACTGCTAGAAAAACTTTGAGAATGTAGTTGTAATTTTGTTCTTCATTTGGACTGACTGTTAGCTCATCAGTCTGATAGAAATTTTTATTTTTGGAGCCTCCCTGGGCTTGTGGGTAGAATTAAATCTTAATACCATAAGAATCTGTTCCCTCAATTTTGTAAGCCACAAATAAAAATCAAAACACTAATAGTGTCTATGTGCAGTAGGTGTTGTGCTTAGTTTGGTTTTCAGTTTGGATAAGGCAACAGATGGAAATTTGAACATCTATAGCTCCTTTTAATGTCATTTGAACAGTGAAATTAGAAACAAGCCAGTCTGTATCTTTTTGGAAATTGTGTTACCTTACTGACAGTTCCTTAAACATTTGTTAACAGGAGGCGGTGTTTGAGGTTGGATGGTTTGTTTAAAATGTAGTGAACCTAGAAATAAGAATTTGTCAAACATTTCCATGTTACTGAACCCAGTAATCTATACAGAACAATGTCTGTTAATAAATCCATGCACACAAATTAACTAAATTTAGGGAACAGATTTTTAAAACTTCTAAATTTTATTTCTACTATGAACCCTGGCAGGCCCCACACTGTTTCAAAAAGCTATCTACAAGTAAGATATTATTTGTTCATTGTCTTTTCACAGAACCCCACTTCAAAAGATTGGAACTACCCATTTAAGTACTATTTGTGGCTTGTATATCTAAATTACCAATGCTGTATGATTTTAAACAACAATAAAATGCTACTGGCCAATAGAAACAGTTCCATCAATGGTGGCTGAGCTGATCAAAGGATAAAAATCTCAAAATAAGGTAGGTTTTGACATTGAATTTAAGAAGTAAGTCACATTTAACAATTCCACATATAATCAAATATTATGGGGGAAAAATCCTTCATCCTTTTGGTATTCTCGCATTTTAGAAACTGCCTGTTTGGAAAGGTGGAAATTATACATTTTTGGTCAGAGGAAGGAAAACACTTGTTTTTATTATTAAAGCAAGTGTCGTCTGAGCTGAAAAAATGGTTTGAATGAACCATTTCATAGGCAGTTAATAACACTCACCAGGAAGAAAAAGACATTTGGTATAATTTTAAGGTAATGTGTGAAATAATTGACATAAAATTGGTTCACAGTTTTAAGAACCAGTGAAGGAAAGTTTGGTTCTCCATGATGGCACTCACAGTCATTTTACACAGTAAAAAATACTTTACAGTTTATGAAAGCAGAATTAGTAAAACCGGCTGTAACAGCACCACGGTTAGACCAAATAATTTCAATGATAAATTTTACTTGAAGGGTAGGATAGTCACAGCTATTAAAGCTGTCTCTTTTAAACAATAAATTTAGTGCAAGCTATGTTTCCAAAACACATTGTTCTGAGCCCTCATTTACATGTCCAAATTCTCCAGAATGACAGCAGTGGTATTAGTTAAGGCAATTAGCAGAACAAGAGGAATTTTATGTAGTTGCACGCCACTGATTAAGTTCTTTAGAATATCAAGCAACTAAAATTAGTCGAGCATTTTAAAAACGAGACAAAGCATCTTTAGATTGGCTCACAGAAACATGATGAGCTTTTTACGACTGTTTTAAACCAAGGTCAAACACCTTTAGCTTGAACAGATGGTCCCTGCCACTGACACCCTATGATACAGTCTAATTGGGAGTAACACGTTATTTATTGACCATTTAGTGAACTGGTCAATTAGGCTACCTCCCTGTTTACGTAGATTTACAAACCTGCAACTCATGAGCACCTGTCTAATTCCAGGTAATTACAACCGCACATCATACGGATGGTTAAAGAGCATATCTCCACTGGAAATGCCATGCACTTTTCTGCATGCTGTTTTAGGGTTTTATTTTCTGTCCAGAGACTTCCTTTCTTGAGTCTTGAGTCATCCTTTACTTCTTTCTATTCTTTTCCAAGCAGCCAGATTTTCTTGAAATATTTTGATCACTAGTTTTTTAGTCTTCTGAAGGTCATTTCATATTTTTTTCTTAGGACTTTGGCTGTGTCCTCACTCATTTTCAATCCAGTACCTAACCATTTTCAAAAGAATATATATATATATATATATATATATATATATATATATATATATATATATATATATATATATATTTTTTTTTTTTTTTTTTTAAAGCACTTATGGACCTATAAATTTTTCAGGCAAAAATAAAAAGTTCAAAAACCCTAGTGTGTCAAATTATAACAGACAACTTGGCAAATAATCTTTTTTAAATTGGATCCTATGGCACTTAAGAGGCTTTGACTAAAGCAAAAAAGTTTAAGTATCTCAAAGTCTTGCTCATGGATGAAGCGGGAGAGGGATCAACAGAACCGGGCTTTGTCCACCATAACAGCGTTCCTGATGTCCAAGACGATCGACTCAAAAGGCAAAGTTTTCAATTTACTGGTCCAGCTTCATTCAAACCCTTATCTGCGGTTATGAGGTATGAATATTGACCAAAGCTACAAGCAGGTAAAATAGGCTTCCTATGTAGTGTAGTCAGGCCTTAAAAATAAAGCCAAGAGCTCCGTCATCCAAGGGGAGCTCAGAGTAGACCTGCTACTCCTCCACATCGAAAGGAGTCAGTTGAGGTGATATGAGCATTTGATTAGGATGCCTCTTGGGCCTTTTGGGCTTATCTCAATGGGACAAAACCCTGGGCCAGATGGGGAACTCCTTGGAGAGATTATGTTTCCTCTCTGGCCTAAAAACACCTTGGGATTCCCCAGGAGGAACTGGGGAGTGTGGCTGTTGGGAGAGATACCTGGGTTTACCTCCTTGATCAGTTCCCTTTGCAACCCAGCAATGTATAAGTGGCAGAAAATGAATGAACAGATAATACTGTATTTTTTATTCTGCAAAAAATACCACCATTAACACAGTTGACTAACACAAAATTTCAAAGCTAGTATTTCATTGTGTTAGAATTTTCTCAGGTAAGTAGGAAGCACAATATGATTTCCAATAATAATTCATTTTAGCCCTTACTTGATTTTTTTCTGTTGTAGGAGGGAGGAGGATTCCAGAAATCTAAATGGAGAGAGCAGACAGGCCGAGAGGCCGAGGTGACTTGTCCTTACTTGTGTTCAGAGGAAAAGCAGGGTGGAGGCAATCAGCAAGGGATCTTTTCTCTTAGGAGACTCCACGAGGAGGCTCTCCAACACAGAGGATTTAGCAAAGGGTTTCTCCCAGAGGAGACTCCATGAAGGATTTCAGGAGCACATGAACAATTCTGCAAAGGAGCACAGGTAAGAATAAATAGATTACATACAAACATTCTTTTTTTAGCACACATTTTGCTCAAGGGGTTGAAGCGAGAATGATCACCGTGTGACATTTAACAATCATATGAAGAGTTGTGATTCAGCTTAGCTTTAAATACTGGTGTAGTCATCAGGTTTCATAAGGAACGGTTGTGCCAGGTACTCTCAGAAATGACAGCCCTGCCCAGTGGAGAAAACGCATCCTCAAACTTATCCTGCAATGAAGTTGTTAGTGGAAAGCACAATAAAAACAGAATCCCAAAATAAAAGTGAGTTATCAAAATGTCTCGAAACATTTGCAAGAGATCTCCATTTCTTCACAGGGTCTCACACCTGGGTCTAAAACCCCTCTAAGATTTAGTTTTTGTAATTCTAGGGTCCTAAAACTTTTGTCAATTGGAGAACTTGTGCAGAAATTGAAATTGGTGTATTTTCTTTACAGTTTTGTCTCCATTTACAAAACCCAGGTTGTGCTCAATGAGATGATACCCGACGAGCTATTACTGAAAACTTGGCATACATTTGATGATCAACTGAATAATGACGCAACTCAGTTCCTGTGTGACATCTTTGCTGGATAATGTTTTGTTTCTTTTTGTTTCTTTCAGATATGATTTTAACTTACTGTTCATCTGTTGTAGTTTTCAGACTAACACTTCTTTTTTTTCCTCCACTTGTCCACTTTCCTAATATTTTAACCACACACTGCACAATATGTTGCAACCAAAGACTGAGTGCAAAAAACGAAGCCGAAAAGCTGGGGAACTACTGATCATGAGCGATTTAAAAGATTACAAAAAGGTCTGGTTGCTTGGAAGCAAAATGTTAAAAATAAGGCTGATTTTAAACTTCTGGACATTACTGTACATCAAGGGAAATGATCATGTTTGGATTCAAAGCCAGTCTGAGTATATGCACAATTTACTTGGCACGTCACACTAGGTTTAAAAATATGGTATGCTGTCCGTTTTTAAAGCCAAGGTTCCACCAACCTCATGAAAAGATCAATGACATTTGAAACAGCTCAAGGCTAGCTGTCTTTGAACTTAAGTCCATATGGTGCCACAACCTCCCTTCACGAAGAATTCTGCCAGCGAGCTGCAGATCCCCCACCATTCACAGGGGTCCACAACAACCCCACCTCCACCCTGGCAACCACCCGGTGATGCACACAGCAGGATACCTGGGGACGTTGTCTTAACAATCATCACTAGCTGTCACCTTGCTCCTCATATCCCATTTCATTCGCTTATCTCTGGTTTCTCTAATTAGGTTTGTTTGGTGCAAGAGACACAACTGTACGTGAAAGATCTGAATGACGAGAATGTCTCGGGCAACAAAAGCACCAGCACTGAAGGGTAATGGTCCCACCCACAGGCAGGAAGATCTAAGAAGGTGATTAACGAACACCCTGAGGAGATAGCCAACAGGGGGGGAGCATGTATGTGAGTCTTGTTGAATGCCTTCATGCACTTTTTCATAATCCTTATTTCACTCTTTTTATCTATTTTTTCCTACACCGACATGATTTTGCTCCTGCTCCTGATGTGCATAAAAAAAGGCGAATCTGTCTCCCATTTCTCACTCACATTGCTTCCCACCAAGCTCCCGAGGTAATCGGAATCATTTTGCTCACAGTCATGTTGAGATGCTGACAGGGCGAGCAGTTTCCATCAATCTAAATAAGATTCAGTGATGTAGCCCATACATTTTCCCCGTGTGAATGTCCTCCCCATGAGAGGGAGTGTTCACAAAAAGCGGCTCAGATGGTGGGATAAGTCGAGCTCAATCTCCAACGAAACATAGAGGCCTATTTTATCGAGCTATATAAAGGCCAGGTTGATGGGGTTCTAAAAATATGGTGGTCTTAAATTTCTAGACATTCTTGCTCTGACAAAAGGATACAGCGACTCACTGTTCTACTTTTTTATTCTGAGATGTGCTCTGTATGTCTGCCCTGAATTCCAATGAGGAAAATCCTTTCCTTTATCACTTTCTGCAACACTTTCACTCTCCTAATCTCTTAACCTCCTTTTTATTGCCACGTTGTCATCAAAGTCTTCAACACTGCAGCGTCTGCCATTTGTCACATTAGGCTCCACACTCCCAGCAGGCCGTGTGACGCGTCAAACCTCTGGCTTTCCCAATTACAGTCCCAATCTGAGCATAATTTATCTTGCCTATGATTGAAAGCATGCTTTGGCCGTAACTTTCCCATGACAGAATGTTTATGTGTTTGACACCAGATGCAAAGATTTGTAAAATGTGGTGATGATGATGGATGATAATGTTGTCAAGGCTGGCAGAGAGTTTTCAGACTATTAAGGACACAGGGGTTAAAGCGCAGCCACCGTTACTCCTCCTTGGAAAATGATAAGTATACCCAGGGGGAGCAAAAGGGATCTCGGTTTTGATAATCAGGGAGGAATTCCTGTTGGCTAACCACTGCCCCATCTGACAGCTACTCATACAAAATTTTCATGTAAAACCAAAGGCTCTGCATAATGATGGACAAAGCATCTCTGTCTAGTTCTGTTGTTTTAAAGTGATATGTAGTTGGCGGGCGCAGGTGTATTGGACTTTGAGGCCCAGAGACTTCACACTCAAGTTGTGAGGCTGAAAGCCTTGGTCATGGTGTTTATTAAGCATCAAATAACTAATTACAGCCAAAACATTAGAAAATTAAGATTTGAACATACAGCCCCAAGGTAAGAACTGCGTGAATCAACACGAGGTGTGCTGTTGTTTTCACAGTCACTTAGTTTTTTACTGTGTTGCTTTTATTTTGGGACCGAATGGATGAAACTGTGAGTGAGCAGGATACACACAGTAGCCGCATTACAAACGATCATATGTAGCAACCCAAATGTTTACTTTTTCTTAAGGAATAAAGTGATGGCAGAACCGTCTCATGCAAAAGTAATCTGTGTTTTCAAACTGATGATGAAGACTTGAGTTGGACTTGTTTTATGTGTCCTGGCAGCTTGAATCCCTCAGTTAGCATACATTTCTCACACTGACTGCTGGCTGCTGCAGGTACGATACTGTCTTCTCACAATTACTCCACTTCACACACATAATATCATTCTAAAGAATGATACTAGCAGTACATTTTCATTTAATCTGAGTGGTTGGCTTTACACTCATCTCACTTTTTTGTACTTCCTGTATCATATTTATTCTGTCACCTCCATCTGCTGATCATTGTTTCCTGCCGTTGCAGTATTAGGGGAAAGAGAGGAGCTTGAGTGACTCCAGCAGCCGCCATAGTTTCAATAGCAGCCGAGGTGCCGTGTCTTCAAATCACTGACCTTCATCCGACATATGCTCCGATGTATGTGACGTTAGGAGCAAGACGACAAGCATATGCAGATTTGTGACACTTACTTCTCTGCATCCCAGGCATCTGTCACAGCCACTAGCTTGTAGAGTCTCTGGGAAGTTGCCATGTGGGTGCTTCAAGTGCGACACGAGCGCATTGCCAGTGCTATTTTGCTAACGTGGCGCCCGTATGGCTTCTCCTTTGTCTCCTTTTGTGTGTTTACACCCATCCGTGCGCTGTCATGCTAGCTGAGCAGTTTGATGTTACATGAAGGCGAGTAGCACTGGCAAAAGAATAGAGGCGAGACAGAGGGAGAGTAAAAGAAAGATGGAGCGAAAAGAAGAGACCCAACTTCTATTCAGTTAGCTGTGGGAGAAATGAAATACAATTTGTTCACTGAAAATTGGTCATTGTTTTCAGAAAGATTGTTCTATTCAAATTATGACATTGAAATGACACTGGTATGAGCCTGCAGACGGCACAAGGACACGGCAGAAAAAGTCCCATGAATAGGGACTTTTTTCATTATTATGGTCCAAAAAAACCTTGATGGAACCTGATTAATAATCTGGCAGCGAGCATTAAACTAACAACAAAATGAACGAGTCGAATGAATAGCTGTGATTTTTGTTTCTTTTTTGGTTTTCATCTTTTCAAACAAGACACACTGCTGATCAACTCGAGTCTTGTTTTCATGCTGATAAACAACAGGCTTTCTTTGGGGCAGTGGGGCTTTCAGGGTGAAATAGCTGGGTATGATGGTTCTTTTTCCTAAACTGCTTTTTCGTTCGAATATTTACACATTTCCGCGATGTGCTCATTGACATTTGGATTTCCCAGTAAGTGTCGAGGCAGGATGCCAGCCCCTCCCCTCCTCCCCCCCATTTTCCCTCTGAGCATGAATTTATAAATTGAAAAACTAGACAAAAATGACCTTAATCCGCTCTCCGTCATTCTGCAGGAAATGTTCATGCTCTGCAGGGACTGGGTTTACAGCCACCATCTGTTGCATTTTTCATTAACAAAATCTATTTCTTCATTTAACCATGCATGCTCAGACAATGCTGTGGCTCCCATAACGCCCCTAAATCCTGGATCGGAAAAGAATGAAAAACACCAACTTGCCATAGAGAACACGTTTTCAGATTAGTGCTGTAATTGGAAGTATAATGCGCGTTTATTCATCAAGGATTATGGCTATGACAATTTGCCTGTTTTCAGGTAACGGGGGGGGGGATTTCATCTAATAGAGCTGAGTCAAAATAAATTTATATGCTGTCTATTGCCGCCTTTTTTTTTGCCCAGATCATTTTTTTGAAGCTTAAACTCATTGTGGAAATTTGTCTTGCTCAAGGAAAAAGACATACAGCTGATGCAAAGGCTCAAACTTCCATCATTTAGGGAAAACTTTTTTAGCCACAAAAGACACTTTTTTTCTTCTCAGATTTAGAGGTCTCAGCAACAGTAAATCTTACTTTTTGAGATAAATGACAGTGCGAGACAACAACCAATAGAGCTTTGTTTTTACTGTACACAGTTTGATATTTTAAGTAGCATATATTCATCTTTTTACGACTGTGCAGAGTCCTCCCGCTCGCGTGGAGTAGCTGCCTGGTCGGCATATATCATGTCACCGTTCCCTGATAGGTTTATTGATTTTGCACTCCCCTCAGCACCATCTCTCAAATTTTTCAACACCAGAACTAACTGAGACAGATATTTTCCAACTGCTTGAAATAGATCATTAGCCAATTGGAAAAGATGGACTTTAAGCCTGTACAGATCCATATGGGAGATTAGGAGAAATGGGAAGAGGAAAAATCTTGACTATTTGCTGTTTATGGTTGTGTAGTGAGAAGAGGGTTTCCTTTTGTTCTGTGTTCTGGTGATAAATAAAGGTAGGTATAAAAGGCAACAGCTCAGAAATGAAATGTTTGCGATAAATATATGAGAAGACTATCTTGTGGCGCCATTAATAATATGCAGCTGTTTATGTATCTGCGCCCCCAGTCTCATATTTCAGGACCACAAACACTGAGATGATAGACTTGGTGAAAATGAGAGCCATCCCTTTGAATCTGAGATATGCCTAAAGGTTTATATTACATTTTGAGCACACATCTATATTACACGGTGAAGGCAACCCTCTGTCCATTATACATTAGCCACCAATTAGCAGTTAGCCACTAATTGTTACACACAGCCGAACACAACAGGTGAGCAATGATGTTTTTACCTGTGTTTCTGTGGGTTTGTTTGTCATGTTTGCAAAATATCTCATAAGCCATTGGTTGAACATTCTCAAGTAATCATTGGAGATGCATTTACTAACTTTTGGAGTAAACTCAATTAAACATGGCCACCACAGTTAATCAGATACAGCAAACACAAAAATGCTGAAAACATATCCAGTTTTACAGATATTGAGCTAAAATTTGGTGTGGTCGTAGCTGAGGCTCATACCCAAAACATAATCCAGTGAATGATCTCTGTTTAAAACTTTGGCATTAATTGTTAAAGTCAATTCTATTTGTCTGTTCGTAAAATATTTCATGAATTTGCAGTTGGGTTTTAATAAAACTCTCAGTACTTCACATGTTTGATCTACAGAGTGTGTTGTGTAATTTACAATGTCTGTAGTGGGGGATGTTTTCATTTTTAGTGACAATGACCACCATGAGAAAAGTTCTATTTTGTGAAAGTTCTCATTTAAAGCAAGTCTGGTAAAAGGTAACAAATTACCACACTTATTCCTCCAGATCAACAACGTTTTTCTTGTAAAAACTATTGGTCTACTTTAAGATCTCAAATTTCCTTTTATGTTTTGTGTCAGCTTGTTATGTTGCCTTCAATGATCCCCTCCACTTGAGCTACCTTCCTGAATGCCTGTATACCAGTTTTTTTGTTTCTTTCTTTGCACAAAGTGGGTAATAATCTAATCAAGGGGAAAAGGGTGAGGCAACAAAACATGCAACAAACAAAGGCCGATTTGAACTTCTTTTGTTGTCTCGGTTGCAATTACAATGACAATCATGTAATGCTTTATCTTTCAGTCTCTATGGATTACAGTCAAACACTTTCTGTCTCTCCTGTATGTAAAGAAAAAAAATAGACCCAAGGAGCCAAAAGAGAAATAAAAACAAACAGAAGTCAAAGTGTCATGTTCAGTTTTAATTTGTTTCTTGCTATAGTACAAACCCGTTTCAACAAGGTTCTGTAGGATGGAAAAAAGGAAGAAAAAAAATCCATGAACACCTTGAGCCAAATAAATTATGATAGCACATTCCCAGATCACTTCCCAGAGAGTAATCTGAGGATTTAAAATTAGGCTGCTCTCTGTGCATACTAATTGCAGACAGCTTGGGATAAACATATAATTTCAGACTTTTTTTTTTTTTCAAAGCAGTTAGTCATTGCCATGACTCTCTTTTTGTGACTCTGCTCCGACTTCAGGCAAGGTCTTTTCTGATCAAGTTAATTACTTTGAGGAGAGCAGACAGTGAGGCTAATTTAGAAATATGTCTAACTGAACTGTGGTCAATGACAGCCCCACTCCTACCACTGGGTTCTGACCTAGATCACTAATGCCTCCTATTTGGGAATTACCACATGACAAATATCCAATCAAACTTACAGAAATTGCCCTCCATCATAGCAGGTGGAACTGTCATCACAGGCTGGTTTCCTGGGTGGCTTATAAAGTCACCAGTAATCAGAAGAGTTCATGCCAAGTTGTTGATTACATCAAATTAAGTGTCTACAGGCCACTAAGAACCAAGTGAGTCGCCCACGGCTCAAAAAAGACGCACAATAAGACACTTAAATTATAATCAGTGCTATTGCTGGACAGCAAGACTTTGGCAAACTTCTAATAATCAGTCCCCCAGGTTCAAAGATGTTGGACGGTATAATTTAAAGTTTCTTCTAATGACCAACTGCTTAATTAGAAAACAGCTTTCCACTAGACTGGCTGGAGGAAAATGAATTTTTGGACCAAGTCTTTTACATCTCACAAATTTCTACTCTTTAATCACACGTTTCTAGAAAGCATAAGTATGTTAATCCCAATTTGCAGCAAATCAAACTAAAGTTTTAGATGTATTTTATAGGGCATTATTTCAGTTCAGTCATTTGTACATAAAACTTTAAAATGATGTTTCCTCTTTTATCTGATTCTAAAAATAGGTGACTTTTTTTTTCTTATCAAGTGAATTAAACAACAAACTTAGCACCTTAATAATTTATTCCCAATTTTTTTTGAGTGTTTACTTGAAAAACAGTTCTTTGAGTTGTAAATGACAATTGACAAGAGGAGCATTTACCTGGAGTTATTATCTGTATTTCTTTTTACATGAATATGTTCTTTTAATAAACACTCTAAATGCTCATTAAAATGTCAAAATTTCCCATTGATAACACAAAAAAGCTTGTAAATGTTTTACATTGATGTCTGTCAAAGGATTTAATGAGTTTCATACATTTTTTATGAAGAGTAAAAGATGCAAAAAAAATAACTAACACAATGTCTCAATGCTTATAAAAAAAATCACAGTAATGAACTGTGATCATTTGAATATCTGTTTCACTAGAAATTAAAATTGGGAACAGGTTTAATAGTTTGGATATTTTTTAACATTTCAGTTGATCAAATAGTTGGGAAACAGTGCAACCTTCAAGTTTCCACATCACTAAATAGCAAAGTTCTGGGAGAGACATTCAGTTCTGTTTCTTTTGATTAAATAAGAAAAGTATGCATGTTTGTGTTAAGAAAGGATATTTACCTTGGCCTGCAAAAATTGTGGAAATGGTCACACACAATACTGAACCAGCCAATAGGACTTAGGAACAAAGCAGGACACAAAATAACAAAAATAAAATGCATTTGCAAAAAAAAAAAAAAATGTTGAAGGAGGCCAAACGGAAAGAAAGTGTGCAAGATAACCAAAGGCAAACAATGGCCAAAATGAGATGTGGATGTAAATTAAAAGAACCTAAATTGACTACAAAAATAAACAATAAAAAAATATCCATCCATCCAATTTCTTTTACCTGCTTTTCTATTCAGGGTCGAAGGGGAGCTGGTGCCTTTTGCCAACAGTGATTTTGAAAGAGGCGGGGAACACCTTGAACAGGTCGCAAGTCCGTCACAGAGACACTGTGGAAGGAAATCGGAGTACCCTGAGGAAACCCTCATGTGCATGGGGAAATCATGTAAACTCCACCCAGAAAGACAGGAGATGACCCTGTGACCTTCTTGCTGTGATGTGGCAGCCCTAACCACTTCTTCACCTCACAAAAAAAAAAAAAAAATGCATGAAATACAAAAAAAAATCTGACATAATATGAAGAAAAGAAAATGATCACAAAGAGATGCAAAATATCTGGGGCAGGCATGAAATCGCAAATCAATCATAAATAATATCTGTGTGATTTATTTTGTTGCTTTGTGTTTATTTCAGTTTGGTGTTGGTTGGATAACTGGGAGCACTTGTTGCATGTCTGTGTCCAAGTGCCTCCCATTTTGTGTTATGCCCATGGCTGTAGCCTGTGGATTCAAATTAACTTAAAATTGAGATTTTCTTGGGTGCAATCAGCTTCTTTTTGAGTATTAAGAAAAAAGTTTCAACGCATGCCTTTTTTGGACTATTGTTCTAGCCAGTACCAACTTTTATGCTAAACAAAACATATAGGGCCCCAGGAAGAATAGTCTCTACTACTGTAGAGACTAATGGGGATCCTTAAGTAAACAAATAAACAAATCTACTTCCTAAGTAATTTATACAAACAATCTCATTTAAATACTTCTAAAGTCTAGAGGAGATCAGGATCGTTTTACAGTCTAAATCAGGAATATCTCTGCCTTATTTCAAGAATCTGAATATGTTCCTCTGAACACATCGGCCTCTTTTAACAGGCTATGAAAAACGGTGAAGTCGTGAGCGATTCAGGCAGGCAACACGAGCTGATAAAAAACACACTGGGAACAGTCAGTGTGGGAGAGTCCAGTGCAGTCATCAGTTTTTTATGGTCTGTTTTCATGAAAATGAAAACATACCATATAATTAGAGATGCCAATGGCCACGGAGGCATCTGAATTATTCATGAGCAACATTTTTGAAAGAGCATTTGAGAATTTGTGAAACGTCGGACGTCCGGTGGCCTTATTCCGTGGCAGTCCTCTAATGCTTTGATAAATGGCTGTTATCTACACCCTTTGGTGTATGACGGCCATCTGCTACGGACTCCTTAAGGACCAATTGGAGGCGTTCAGAAATCTGGGTCAGCTCAGGTGGCTGCATTAGGAGAAGGTTGCTGACCGTGAGAAGTCAGCCAATCTTGCTCCGTGTCATGCGGCCGTGGTGACCTCCTTATCAGCGCGAACAGAACTCAGTTTTCAGTTTGTGCTCGGAGGCTCGCCTCAGAGGGATTGGCTCTAAATCAGGATAGATTTACCCCACTGCACTGCCGTTTCTGCACACTCATGTCTGCAAGGGTAGACCTCTGAAAAGTTGACTTTACTTTTGTGAGCACGGAGGGACGTTAATACACATCGGTACGAGGTGTAGTTGCTTATGCATGCAAACACAAAGATTTAACAAACTAAAGTTAACTTAATCAAGAAAGTAACAACATTTTTTTAAGCTGTTTGGCGGAGATGATTGCTGTTTTTATACATCTGTGCAAAGATGCAGAATAATTAAGAGCGCTGGGTTGTAAAAGTCATGGGTCTCTTGTGACCTCGCCTGTCAGAGTGCATCCAGGTGGGTGGATTGAGTAGTAACCGGAGGCTGAGAAAGCACTAAATGGTTAAGTAGGTTTGTTTGTTCCTTTGGGGTTCAGATTCTTTCCTGAACTAAGAGATGAGACCACCTGTGCAATTAATCATCCTGGTATTGGCATAGTGGATACAGTAGCACACTCAAGGACAGCTTTGAGATGCATTAGGCCGAGCCCTGCCGATCCCAGGGCACAATCAGCCCTACAGGGATGTTCACACCTCAGCTTAAACCATGATTTACCCTAGGCGTACGCTGGTTCTGTTCGGGTACAGCCAGCTCTAGTGAACCTCTCCAGTGATTCGTCACGCTGAGCTGTTGGACCTCCACGGCTCTGTCACCCACTTTTGGCAGCGAACAGGAAGCTGATGTGTGTTCACAGCGTTGCTCTTCCTCATATCGACTGCGCTGCCACTACTTTAATCATTCTGTGCAATAAATCTCAATCAATTCAACTCTGAGGATGCAGGACACGTGCAGATGGCATGGGCTGATAGTCCTGACACTTTGCAACTCAATCAAAGGATTCCACAATAAAGCACTCCCCCCACACACATGCTGATTCTCGTAGGACAAGGATCTGTGAAGCGGCACTCTTGCTAATCTGTGCCATCATTGTGCCATGTAATCAGAGCGAGAATCATCCGCCTCTGTTTTCCAATGTCAAGCCTTGACAATGATATGAGGAGTTATTAGTTTAACAGGCAACACAAACAAATCACAACCACTTAGCGGAGCAATCATTTCAGCAGCACTCAGTGGACATCCCCTGTAAGATTCCAAAATTGAGACTGCCGTCAGGGGGGCTCGGGTTGTGGTGTGGCGGTGGTAAACAGGTGGCTCTCTCGGAGTTTTGCCAGTACACGAGGCACCAAATGGAATAAAATGGCCGAAACAGATGTTCTGCTGTGCTGTGCCTTGATCTGAGTTGCGCTTATGCTTTTAAAGCCTACTGAGGTGTAGTCTGTCCTCACAGTGGCTGACGGGCCTGCTGCAGGAACTGACAGTGGCTGTGAACCCGGTAAGCACTGACTCTGACTCCTTTACTGGTCTGACAAGGATGTCAAGCAAATGAGAGGAGCCCGCGGAGGGTCGGAAAGGAGACAGAGATGACGGAAGCAGACATCTAGAAGCAATGTAGCTGGTCTGGGACATGCAGTGGAGGGAGAGAGGGACGTGAGCAAAGGTACACTAGAGTTGTAAAACTGCTTATGTCAGTATCTTCAGCCTTCTTATTTGGGAATACTTTACACTCCGAAGACAGTCAAATGGTAGATGTCTTTGCGAAAATCATTGACCTCGTCCCTCCAAGGCAATCGAGCTGCATTTAATGGTGTTTAATTGTCATGCTGTTGTAAATCTGCATGACAGTGAGTCAGTAATAACATTTACAGCCAGAGATGAGTCACTCTCAGCCTCGAAGGTTATCACTGCACTCCTCCTGCGGCAGCGACGGTTGCAGGGAAGAGACTGGATGATCAACTAATAATTGCCATTTTGATTTTGATATGCTTTTAAGGAAGGAGGAGGAGGAAGTTGGGGATGAGGAAGAGGTTTTGAAAGCCTGTAATGACAGCGGCCGGCGTGCAGAGAGATGGAGCGGGGGCGGACGGTGTGGATGGCTGTGAAATTGATGCGACCTTGAAAAGATCTGGAGACAGGGAGAGTCTGCCTGGTAATTACGGTGAAAACGTGTGTAACTAACTACCATGTTCAGCCCGCCAATGAGCACAGGCTCCCTGACCACGCAGTATACTCAATTACAGGGGAGAGAGATGAGGAGAGGGCCAGCAGGAGAGAGGAGAGGGAGGAACCAGGGTCATTTTCCCCTTCGGTGACCTTCAGACTAATGCGGCCCAGGAGAGGCGGCTATTTTCTGATTCTCAATAGATGATGTCCCAGTGCTCTCAGGGATCGCTTTTTTTTTTTCTCATCCACATCTAAGATGCAGGTGTGGATGGAAGAGAAAGTCTGAAGAGAAAATAATAAAGATTTTTGTTTTGCTTAAAACAATTCATGAAAAAATAGGTCATTAAATCTATTTTTTCCAGCATAATGCTCATAAAGAGGAGCATACTGAAACAATGTGGCATACGACAAACCTAATTTATTGTGAAAGTGAGCACAATTAGATTAGATATTTGAGGAAGAGTCACAAAACACTAGGAAAATCAAAAGTTAATGCAGAGACTGACATGCGATAAACAGAACATCCATATAGCAATGGAGAATGACCACAAAGATACAACAATTTGCCAAATTTGAATGCAAATGTGGATTAATGGATGTAAAATAGTCATAAAAAAGGAAAAAAAAAAAGACAAAAGGTGTAAAATGGCCAAACTGAGAAGCAAAGTTTGGCACAAAACAAGCAAGAATTAAAAGTAACCAAAAATGGGGCACCAGAACCATAAAGAGGTAAAAAGAAAAAAAACAATAAAACATAAACTTGCAAAACTGAGAGTATAAAGCCATGAAGAAGAGCAAAATTATTACAATGAAATACAAAATATGTACAAAAGTAGAAGGTTCTACTTTTAAGGCAGTATTTATATATAGTTGTCTTTTCCATTTAAGATGTGAATTTGTTTTTGTAATATTTTCTTTTCCTGGTGGCTGATGTTCCTTCCTGTCCAACTAATTCACTTGTATTTTGTGCGGCACATAAAGTGACTCATGTGCTAACATGATCTCCACGAGGGAGTTATTTATTTCAAGTTGATTGGCACAGCGAGCAAAAGTTTAGAAATGTCTGAACATAATTAGGAGGATGATTAAATTATTTTCTAATCGCAGGCTCAAAGCTCATGGCGTGTTAATGAACTTTGCCTTCTAACTTTGAAGCCCGAAACAGATTGTCCATCTGCACGATGCCATATGTGACTAGAGACTGCTGCTGCTGAATGCATAAGGCCCTGTGTGATCTCACAGCCTGTTTGGAAGTGGAATGTGTTTGAATATGAGCTGCTTTGTTCCCAGAAGAAAAAATGCTTCATCTGCAAAGGGGTGACACAAATTTATATTAATTGATTTATTGGACAAAGCAGACAAGTCGGAATAATTCTGTTAACCTGAAACAACACTCTGGATCCTCAAAGCTTTGAATTTAATATATTTCCTTGCTTTTTAACTGCCTGTATGATGTTGGATTTCAAAATGACCATATTTTTGATTTTATCAGACATATGTTCAATCTAACTCTAGGGAAAAAAAGTCTTCATATAGACGAATTAGGAAATTTCAATAGAAAAAGGAATCTAAAGAAAATAGTACTTTAACCACTGTGCCTACAGTTTTAAATCTAGTGGCTTATTTCATGTGGTGTAACTTTCTGAACCAACAGACTTTCACGTTTTGTATCAGAAGCGGCTTCATAGATTTTGATGGAAAATATTTTTTAACTTTCCCATATGTCCATTTTTTTGCAAACTTGAAACAAACAAGCTATTTCAATGTGCGCAAGAGCGCTTTGTGGTACTCACAGCTGCAGAATTATGTCATCCAATCAGTTTTTGCAGTAACTTTTCAGTCAGAAAGACGCACCAACAGCAGCATGGCAAATTGAGCTCACGGCTTATGGACATTTGATAATTAACAGCATCTCTGATCTATGTTATTTTTAGGCATTTATTCAAAATAACCTTCTTCCGTAAAGAGCCAGTGTATGGGCAGTTTCACCAATCCCACCACAGTTCCTTTTAAAAATTGCAACATTCAAATGAGAGTTTTCACGATTATTTAAAGTTTTATTGAAGCAGGGAGATAATAATGGAAAAGCAGTAAACAATGCCACAGTTGCCTTGTAGGCCTTCTAGCTACTGGCTAAATTTCAGGTCCAGCTCCTGGTTAGGCTTTTAAGAATATGGAATCAATAGAACTAAAAATAAAAAGTAACTACACATCTCAAATAAACAGTGAAATTAGGAAATATACACAAAAAAACTATAAGAAATAAAAACAGAAGAAAAAACCAAAACACATGAAGGGGAAGAAATATTGATTAGTTTCAGCCTCAGGTGATGGTGTATGTCAGTGTTCACAGATATGGTTTGTTTTAGTTGGTAGTTAAGACAATATTAAACTGCTTTATTGCTTTTGGAAACCTGGTTCAAAACTGAGGAACTCTGCCTCATCTTTATCCCCCTTGATTAACAACCATTTGTTTCCTCCATCTCTTTCTGACCCATCGTTTTCAGTTTGGCATGACAGAGGTTTAAAACAAATAAGAAACCTATATGCATCAGGAGTATTTGATAGCTTTGCGGATTTATCTTCCAAATATAGTTTACCCGGTACACATTTGTTTCGATACTTACAAATTCGGAATTTTGTCTCTAAATGTTTTCCTAATTTTCCCTCTATGCCCCCTGAACAGCCCTGGGAAAAGATTGTTGCATACAATCCGCTTCAGAAAGGCACGATTTCTAAGATTTATAGTTTTATTTTAAAGCTAAAAGTGGATTCAAGCGTCAAGATTATAAATGCATGGGAGAAGGAGTTGGGAATCCAGCTGACCCAAGATAATTGGGATGATGCAATTGATAGAATCCGATCTTCCTCTTCCTGTGCTCGTCTCAGTTTGATCCAATTTAAGGTTGTACATAGGATCCATTTTTCTAAATCTAGGCTTTCTCGGATTTACCCGGATGTGGTGGATATATGTGATAAATGCAAAGGCTCCCCATGCAATCTTGGCCACATGTTCTTTCTTTGTCCCAAATTATATAATTTTTGGTCCAATTACTTCACAATTATGTCCTCTGTCCTGAGTGTTAATTTGCAACCTTGTCCATTGGTCGCCATATTCGGTATCCTCAACCCCGCCTCAGAGCTAAGCCCTGCTCAATTGGAAATTGTTGCTTTTACATCATTATTGGCTAGACGTACTTTACTGTTACACTGGAAGTCTGAAAAATGTCCCTCAATATCCCTCTGGGTTAAAGACATGATGTTTTTTCTTAAGCTTGAGAAAATCAAATACACCCTTCGAGGGTCTACACAGAAGTTCTACCAAAAATGGCAATGTTTTCTTTCTTATTTTTCCAACTTGAGGGCTTTGCCCGACTGAAGGTGCCTGTCGCTGAATATTGTTTTGGTTATAAATATGGGTAGTCATATCGGATTAATGACATATTTATTTGTCTATTTTCTCTTCTATCAGGTTGACTTTGAGCTGAGATGGGGGGGATTGGTTTGTTTTGTTTTCTTTTATTTATTTATTTTTTTTCCTTTTATGGGAGGGTTGGAGGAGGGTTGGGTGGGGAGCTGTAACTGTTGGATTGTAATTTCGGAACTTTTATTTCTTTACAATGCCTCGTTAACATTGCACTATGTATCGTTCATTATGTGTCCAAAATGAGAGGTATTGTGTCTGTATATGTGAATGTGTGTTCATATACATATATGTATTTTCTTTCCTTCTTTCGGCTCTAATAAAAATTCTAAAAAATAAAAAAAAACTGAGGAACTCTAAAGAAAAAGGAAGATTGTTCATATGATGTTTTGTCATTCCTTGGTTTCCATTAATTGTTCCCCTAGCTGGAGCCCCGGCACTGTTGGATTTAAAACAGTTGTTCTCATTGTCTCTGGACCACGGCCAATAATACATTTGAAACTCAATTTCTCCAAAGGAAAATGTATGACATTAACAAATTATATCTTTCTAGATTTTTACCAGTGATGCCACTTTATTGTTCTTTGATCTAAACTTGCCACAGCTTTTTTATACAACATTGCTGGTTGAAAAACTTGTTATCAAAATATTTAAACTAATCCAAACTTTCGTTTTTGATTTCCCCTTGATTAACAATAAGAATAAAATCATTACCAACTCTTCACCTGAGTGAAAACACACTGAGACCAACTTGGTGTCATTCAAAGTAGAATCATTTTTGTGTTCGGCAACTCCGCAGCCTGCTGTGGAACCTTTGCAGTTACGTATATGACAGCATCATCTGCATACGCTTGGCACTGAACATCTTTAAAGCTGTCAGGTAGTTCATTCATATACAAGCAAAAAAGAAATGATCCAAGAACAGAACCTTGTGGGATGCCCATGTTGTGATTTTGAGAGGCTGATTTAATTTCATTAACTCTGACACACTGTTCTCTACTATTAAAATTTAAACAAAAACAAATAAGGAGTTACTTTTTACCTATATGTAAATACTTTTACCTACATGTGGTTGCACAATACACATGCATCTCCTGATTTCCTGTGTTAAAGACTACTTTAGGTCGAAAACTACAGCTCTGATTACAAAATCTTTTACATTTTCTATAAAATCACAGGTAGCCAGATATGTTAAGTACCCTAGGTAAAACCCAAAATGTTTTGAATGGATAAGAAAACCGATTGACTGTTCTGACTTTTCAATAACCTTGGATATGACAGGTAAAAGAGTGATTAGTTCATAGTTATTAGTCAGAATCACCAAACTTTCATTTTTAACTGATAAAGTGTAAATAGAAACATTTTTACTGGAGACTGAATTAATGAGTGACACAGTTCCAAAATCACATATACTTAGGTAATGTTAAAGATTGATTAATCTAAAAAAACTGTAAAACATACAAATTAGGGTAATTATCCATTTCAAACAAACAGCAGCTGTTCGTTTAAAACACTTAATATATGAACTCTGTTAATTTAGTACAATTCGTGCAGTTAGCCTCCATTGATTGGCTGTCATTGTCAACACCAGGAGGTAATCATGGATGTAAAAATACACTTAATCAGTGTGATCAAACTTATTTCTAACACCCACTATAAATCCACCATGTGCCATGTGCAAACTAAAAAAAAATAAAATAAACATATTTTAGGAAATCTAAGAAATTTGAGGAAATCTCCTTTTTGAAATCAAGGCTTAGATACGGAGCCAGACAATCTATTTACGACATTGTTACATTTTATGAATCACTGAAAATGTGTTTAGAATGAGTGACCACGTCCACACAGTCACACCAAAATCTCTTTATTTGAAATGACAAAAAGAGGAAAATTGTGCAGGGGTGTCTGTCATGATGTGGGGTGGAGGAAGCGAACCCGGAGCGCAGACTCATATTAAAGGAAACTAATTTATTAACTGATGAATAAACAAAACAAAAGGCTGACTTGGCAGCAAACAAATAAAAACAGACTAAGACAAGAACGAAGATACGAACAGGACCAGGACCGGGAACAGGCAGGACGGAAACTAACAGTGAAACAACAAACAATAGACAATGGACCAGCGAGGTATGGAGAGAAATGACCGGGTTTTAAAGACTGGGGATAACGAGGTGAGTGGGAACAGGTGGAATGATTGCTGAGTCGGGACAGGTGAAGATGGGCGTGTCTGACAGAGAAGTGAATGACTGGGGGAAAGTGAAAATGAACATGAACATAAGACAAAAACAAAAAGTACAACCAAATAACACAAAAGAAACAAAACAAAAACCAAAGAACTAAAATCAAAATAAAACAAAAACAAAACCCAGAAAAAAGCCAAATCACCACAGTGTCAAGATGACAGAAAGCTTTTTTTAAGATTAAAAGAAATCTGCATATGTTATACTTAACTATATCACTAGAGAGTAGTTAATAGAAGCCAATAAGGGTCTGATGATGTTTTCATTGGTGTCTGAAGCCTTAGTCAGATCAATAAATTTAGATTTCTTTGCACACAGCATTGATTAGTTTACAGGTATCAGTTAAGTAAAAGCAGCAACGTTTAATTTTAAAATTTAAAATAGGTTTTCCACAAATGCCAAAATTTTGTTAAAGAAAACCACTTAGCTATGTTCTGATAACTCTCGTACAATCACTCTACCAGTTGTGGTGAAAAGTTTGCATGAAATGATAACTAAGAAATAAACAAGAACATTAATATTCACCACTTCACTTAAAACACCTTCATTCACAATGGCAGCCCAGCTGAACTCATCTGCAAATTTTCTAGCTTTTGGTATTGTTGGTGCATAAGTTTGTGTATATTTTTGTTAAAAATGAGCTGGATGTGAAGTGTTTATTTTAATAAAAAAAAAAAATGACTTGATGGTAATCAAGTCAAACACTTGACTTGATTTATTTTTCCACCCCTGAAATGAAGATATTGTCTTCCTCTCAAACAGAAAAACAGAAAAAAAAAACAAATTGGCCAAGAAATGTGTGCAGCTCTAAGCTGTATTAAATTCTTCTGAATTTCGTCAAGCTAGGTAGCATTTTTCTTTCTAAACAGACAAACAGAAAGAAAGATGAATTAATAGATGGAGAAAATTTTTAAAAGTTAAAACGTTTCTGAAACAGTTACCTGTTAAACAGCCAACACTTAAATTTGAATTCAAAGCTGTGTAGATCTTCCTACATGTATCATTCGTCTTTCAAAACTGCAGTTTCAAAATGGCTGTGCAGGCCCCTTCTTATTTGATTGACATGTCTTTTGACCATCTGGGTTCTCTCCAGAACCAATAATATCCACCAAACATCAAGAGTAAAATGATGTTTTAAAGCAATACAAACAGTAGTCCAATGGAAAACAAGGAGAACAGGAGGTGGTGCAATAGATGGTAGAATTTACAGAATTCACAGTCATATATTTTTACTCAACTAAATAAGGTAGAATATTACAGTTAAATGCATAAATGTCACCTTAGTTTTCCCTCCTCCCAGTCCACATGCCAAACTCTTCATAAGCAATCAGAAAGAGGCATACTCACTCAAGTCACTGCATACAACTATTTCAAAGTCCATTTCAGGAGAAGACAGACACCTCAAAAACCCAACAAAGCTTTGACCCAGTTGACTTGTATTTTTTTTTTCTAGCTGTAGACAGACGGAAGAAGAAGAAAACAAATCAAGGTTTTTGCTTTCTACTTGAGGTTTCCGGCACTTTGAAGATGCTCTGGTGCTACTAAAGCTTTTTTTTTTTTTTTTATGGTACACTCTTGTGTGTAGACATAAAACAAAGTTGTACAGCTGCAGTCTGTCTGAAGTTATCGCTCCCTCACAGCGATGTACAGACAGAGCGCAAGACTCTGCTGGACTGCAAAGATCAAACCTGACTGGGGATGAACATCAAGGACATCTATTGTGGAAATAAAAAAGAACAAGCCATGATTCAATATTGTTTATTATGTTCACGTCTTCTTTCACTATCCTGTGAGCGTCGGTTCTGGTGGTTTTTGTAACCGTGTTGCCATATTGATCAGAATCAAAGTAAATAGGATTTCAATTTCAATAAAGGTCAAACTAATACAAAGTGATGATAGAAACCACCCCAGTACCACAGGTTGCAATGTGTACTACTCTCACGTCTGTTCAGAAACAGGAAGCTTTGGGGGGGGTTTTTGTTAGTTTTTTTGAAAGGTTTCATTTCTAATTGCTAAATTATCAAAAAGAAAGGGGAAGAATGTTCATGCATTTCTGTCAGCGCTTTCTTCTTTTAAGCAGAAAAACAATGCCTCCTCTTGGCCACTGTGAAAATTCTAATTAGAAGCTAAATACAGAGTAGCACACATGAAACAAACAGAAAACATACTGTTTCCATCCAAATGCTGATGAAGACAGTTTAAAAAACATAAAATAACAAGGACTCCAAGAAAACCTAATTTAAAGCAGACATCTCGGCTATCATCAAGCTACAGTCCCCTCCTAAGTTGGGAAGTATTCATTTAGTTTGTCCCCATCTGTTTTCCATCTCATCTTGAAGTTGTCAGTTTCAGTTATCGTGCAGCTCCCCTGAAAAATAATGTTCAAGTTGAAATTATCTTCATAATGATAACATTCACAGGCTCTCCCTCGGAGATTCAGATCAAAAGCTTTTTTGAAACAGTAGATAAAAGAATTGAGGGGGGGAAAAAAATTACATTACTGTGTGCCACTGAGATCGACCCATCCAAGAAATTCAGTGGAAGGGAAATTTGGGGTCTTTTGCGAGACGCTTCCAGCTGACATCAGAGAAGCTAAAGTCTGGGGCCATTAAAACATATTCCAAGTTAAGTTCAAGGACTTCAGAATTTGGTTAGTTAGTGAGTTGTCCTTAAGAGTGTTTCCTTTTTTTTTTCAGTACTCCCAAATGCAAATGTGTTACAACTACGAGACCAAATTCTTGATTTTACAGACTTACACAGAATTGTTTTTATGACGTTAAATCGAAGTGAAAACATTCAGACTTTAACATCCTAAATTTGACTTTTTCTCCTCTGTTTTCTCCCAAAGACTCAAAGACTAAAATAGCATCTGATTAAATTCTTTTTAGGCTTTAATCAACACCTGAAGAAAAGCTGCTCATCAATTTGTTCAACAAATGTCACTGAGGACTTTTTTTTTTTTTTTTTTGGAGCTGCTTGATTTTCTGTTTGCTTGTTAGTATGATTTTGTCAAAAAAATAAATAAATAAAAGGGTGCAGTTGCTTAGCACTGTTGCTTTGCAACAAGACGGTCCTGGGTTTAAAACTCAGCTAGGGCCTTTCTGTGTGGACTTAGCATGTCCTCATGTATGCAAGAGCTTCTCGTGGTACTTCAGTTTCCTTCCACAGTTCAAAAGCATGCATGTTAGGTTAGTTGGAGATTTTGAATTGGCTCTAAGTGTAAGTGTGCACATGTTTATCTCTGTGTGGCCCTGCAATCGACTAGAGACCTGCCCAGAATGTACCCCGCATCTCGTCTAAAGATTGCTGGAGAAAGGCATCAGCTCCCCGTGATCCGCCCAAGATCAGAATCAAGCAGGTAGAGAAGATGGATGGATGGATGGATGGATGGATGGATGGATGGATGGATGGATGGATGGATGGATGGATGGATGGATGGATGGATGGATGGATGGATGGATGGATA
>NC_051450.1:8981335-8985058 GCF_001649575.2 Kryptolebias marmoratus | reverse complement strand
CCCACTGCATACTACTGAATTAACTCCTTTTGGTATCTACAGAGGACATTTAGGGCTTTTCAATGATACCAAATGCGAAGGGATGGGGCTTTTGTACCTTCCTTTTCCTCATTCAGAAAAATGGCGTTCATCAGTACAAGCACATTTTATGGGAAGAGAAAAAGTAAGTGCATAATACTTTTTGTTGTGCAAATTTTGGTTTAAAATGTTGTTGGCATATTCTATATAAGTCTCTTAGCAACATATTAAAACCTTCTATGAAGTATTTGAACTGTATTTTATCATACTATTTAATTGTTAAAAAATTGTCTTCTGTAGTGGACATTTGTAGTTATTTCCTCAGTTTTGTTCCATTTTTTCTGTTGAGTTTTTTAAATCACAAGAAGGAAAGTCGTTCTCAGAAGCAGAGAGAATTTTACTGCGAATTATTGATAGAGACTCAGATATTTAGGTGTCTGATGAAGAAGGTGAAGATGCAATGTCTCAGGCACAAGCAGAGGACGTTGATTCATAGAGCTCTGAGGATGAAATTTAGGCAGGGCAAGCAGATGCAGAGTCAGATGAAGCAAGACAGTCCACATCTCAGCCCAACTGGATTGAAGGTGTTTGTCTTGGCTGCACCAACTGGTCTGGTCTTAGACTTTGTAGTCTACCAAGGCAAGACTACCTTCCAGGTTACAGGAGGAAATGGCATTGGAGAACAATCTGTTCTTCATTTGGCAGAGTCTGTTCCTCAAGGAACCCACCTGTTCTTTGACAGGTTCTTTACAACAATCAACCCCCTTGACACCCTGATGACAAAAGGGTTGACAGGAACTGGAACGCTCATGAGTAACAGGGTTCCAAAGGAGTGATCATAGGGGATAAGACCTTCAAAAAGAAAGGCAGAGGTGAATCAGAGATGGTTGTCAGACGAAGGTCTGACAACCATCCTGAAGTTGCTGTCATAAAGTGGTTGGACAACAAGCCAGTTGTTATGGCATCCTCTGCCTATGGCATTGAACCTCAGTACACATGCAGAAGATGGTCCAAGAAAGACAAAAGGTTTGTCCAGTTGTCAAGGCCACTGGCAATTGCTGAGTACAACACCAACATGGGTGGCGTGGACTTGGTTGACTGAATGTTAAATTTCTACAGGATGGCTTCTCGCACTCGGAAATGGACAGTGGTGCAGTTTTCCACTTTTTTGACCTGGCAATCACCAACTCGTGGCTTCAGTATACGAGTGACTGCCAGTTTCTGGGGAAGAAACCACTGAAGTTGCTTAACTTCAAACTGCTCCTTGTTGAGGAGTTGATTACTTGGGCCCAATCAGGATTTGGAAGTGACAGCGAAGATGACTACACTCCTCCATGTCAAAAGTGGAAACCACAGCCAAATGCAGCTCTGAGACACTACAGTGACATCCATCTTCCAGAGATGGTGGACAAAACACATGCATCAAGGTGTTGCAGATCTGGCTGCACGGGCAAAACATGTGATGTGCACAAAGTGCAAAGTGTTCCTTTGTGTTTCCAAGAAGGGGAATTGCTTTTGGAAGTATCATAGCAATTAAGCACAGGAAAGCAAAAGAACTGCGATGATGGACAGTTTTGTCAATGTGAAATTCATTCTGATGTTGATGTTTGGATATTTTCTTTAGGACAAACTGGTTGGCATCGAGGTTTAGTTTCAAATGTATGGCGTTCCAATGTCCACTGTAAAGGACACATATTTTAAAAACAAAAACTTTTTTTTCAAAAAAAATGTTTTCAGTATTCTAATTACCTTACAAAGGTTGAGGAATTTAAAAAAAATGGTGATTGGACAATATTTTTTTTCCTGGTAGTCAGGAGGCTATGTTTACGTCACAACTCAGTTATGCCTCAAAAAAAGCTTCATTATATTTTGACTTTGATTCAAACTCCAGATCTGGATCTCATCTATAGTTCACACAAGAATCAAAATTCCTGGGCTGATAGCTCGAATGTCTTTTAACTTAAAAGAAGCATGAAAAGGTTTGTAGAAGAGAACTGGCCCAAAACCCCAGAGAAAATCCACTGAGAACTCATAAAAATGATTATTAGGCTTCTCCAGTATCACTGGATACTAAAAAAGCCATTTGGTCAAATAACAGTTCCTAAAAAAAATAACCTCGGGGTATAAATAATCAGACATGACTTATATATTTACATAAACACTGAATTAAATCCACCTTCAGGTTGTTTCATCGGGCTAGGATAATTAGCACAAATATCAACCAAAACATTTGAGAATAGACATTTCACATGATAAGACTCTCAATTAACTATGATACACAAATTCAATTACCTGCATTGTGATTATTGTGATATTTTTAATTACAAATACAGCCCCCCCCCCCCCTTTCCCTCCAGTAACCTGAAACGAACAAACATTTCTTTTGTAAATAAAAAAACTTTGAGGCGCAAATCAAAGAAAAACACATCTCCTTTTAACATGTTGAGCAGAAATTTGATTTGCAGAACGTTAAACGAGGAATTCTGAAAGTGATGGAGGCAAACCAGTTTGTTGTTGTAACACAGAGCATGCAGAACTGTGATTACTTCTAACAAAAAGACAAGGAGTATTCAATTGATTACCAATTCAGCCTAACACATTACTTGGTCAGAATAAAACCAACACAATGGAGTAATAATCCTCTCGAATGCCTAAGAGACTCTTTTTGTCATCAAAGATACAATCAAGCACACAAATCTTCGAAGCTTCCTTGGGACAAGGCTTTTAATGTGGCAAAAAAAAAAAAAAAAAAGAATAATGAACTCAGCCGACGGCCTTTTTTCATGTAATCCAGCCACTGTCTCTCCCAGAGCGTTTCATCAAAATTCAATAAAATAATACATGAAAAAGTGACACATTATTACCGAAGGCAATCCGAGCCGCTCGGAGACAAAACAATCAAGAAAAGCAATCTGAAAAATCACAGACAACAATCTCGACGAGAGCTGGGTGAAATTAGAAAAGATTTAATTTTGGCAGCGCGGCAACCATCGAGGATCGCTTCAGGCTTCACTAACGTTAGACGGCTAACTTCCTGTGATGCGGGCGGACACGGTTTGTTTGATTGCAAATGAAAAACGTCATGTCAGAGGTGTACTTTTGTGTTCAGACAAAGAACACAATCACATTAGAGGGTAAAGCACCCATTGTTGCTCTCTGGGCTCGCAATCAATAAAGACTCACTCTTGTTCACGTTCCTAAGATTAGATCCAACGTTTTAGTGGGCTGAATGCTTAAGTGTGCTGCTCTAGTGCTGGGTTGCTGTAACAAGGTTACATCAGCAAGAAGAGGCTTTGGGTACCAGCAAAGTTAATTTAGGTGCAAGTGAATAACAACACCGATTTCTAACAGTCTGTTCTTTAAGATAATTGCGCCATAAGTTAGGAGTGTAATTATGTTTGAGCTATGTCCTTTAAAATACAATTTTAAAAGCTTTTTCTTTCCTTTCAGTACAGCCTAAGAGGCTCCATTTGAGGTGAAAATGTCCAATTGAAGCCCGTAAAAGAACTTCTGACCACTTCAGTTTGATCACCTTGTGGGCTGAGATTAGAGGCACAGTTTGACTCATACTGACTTTAAAGCAACGCTCTCAAATCAAAAGTAGCCACTCAGGTCCAAGTCTCGACAGGTGAAGCTAAACTCTGATGTGTTCTCGCTGCCGTAACATTGAATTAGCTTTAATTTGATGATTCCCCCCCCCCCCCC